>NW_025999968.1:57315129-57380550 GCF_001458135.2 Marmota marmota marmota
TTGGGGGGGGGGGGCTAATACAGCTCCTTCAGGGAGACTCCCCCACTCCCCTGTGCCCCTGCGTCCCCTCCCGAGCCGAGCCTGGCTTCCTTTCCTCCAGCACCCCTGCTTGGCCAGCTCTGCCCACTGGAGATGAGCAGGGTCTGCTTCTTGCTGAGCCCTTACCACCTACGACACTGCACAGCTTGTAAAGTGCCGATGATGAGTGAGTGGATGAAAGACCTCCAGACAGCTCACTCAGTTAGGGTGGCTAGGAAGGGGCAAGGGCCGCTCTTCCTAAAACACCTCCCCCATGTTGTCCCCCAGCTTTCCAGGCAGAGAACCTTTGTGGTCTTGAGGTCCCTCCCCAGTCAGTGGCGGGCGCTGGGTCGCGCTATGTGGCCGCTTCACCACCAGGTGGCGCTGGCGCTCGCGTGTCTTCCCGGGCTGGCCAGAAGCACCCAGGCGCGATTCTGCTCCCACTAGCGCTGCCCAGAGTGCCTGGGGCTGCACCTCTGCTGCTCCGGGTCCGCACCTCTGGGAGGGGCTGCTGTGATGGCTTGCGCCCCGAGGGTGTGTGGATACTCCAGTCCCTGGGTGCTGTGCCTCTGCCCTACCCTGAGCAGAAGTTTCAAAGCCTAGGAGAGGATGTGAGGCCACTGCGGGCTGACGCTGACCTCTGGATTCTGACCCTGCTTCTCCAGGAAGCAGCATCAAACCAGCAAGCGAAACTGTCAGCCTTCCTTGTGCTCCAGGAAGAAGAACTTGGAGTTGCCCTTGACTAATCCATCACTGTTGCCCCGACTGTCTCCCAGATTCCTACCCATAGGCCCCTGCACTAGTGTGTCAGTGGGAGGCAGTGCACAAGCCCCGTCCTCAGTGCAGTAGATCAGCACCCCCACAGCTTGTGGGAAACAGGAGCCAGACTGGCTGAAACTGAGCCGCGTTCTAACACGACTCCCAGGTGACTCGTGGACCCTGCCAAGCAGGAGAGGTGCTGCAGAGGACGGTGTGGGGGCAGTGAGGCAGGGTTGGCAGGGCTGCCTCTGGTAAACTCTCCACTGGGCCAGGGCGGAGACGGAGGACACAGGAGTCCTTCTTCCAGGAGATGGTCCTGGCACGGGCCAAGCCGCTGCCCTGGGACCTCTCTGTAGGCAGGGTGGGCTGTCAGCTCACCAGAGAGGGTAGAGGGCTGTGGGCATGTGTGCAGGGTGCTGGGCAGTTGGGGGTGGCCTCAACAGCTGTCCCCTTGGGGAAAAAACACAAAGATAAACTTCATGGACCTGCAGGCTGTGCTTAGGGCCTGCCTGCTGAAGAGGCGGCACGTGAAGGAGCAGAACCCGGGGAGAGGGGCTGGTGTCGCTCAGGGGGCGGTCATTGCCCAGCAAGCCTGGGGCCCTGGGCTTGATCCACAGCACAGTGACACCAAAACAAACCCACACACAAAAACCAGGGTGTTTTAGTCAGCTTTTTTTTTTTTTTTTTTGTCGTTGTGACCAAAGGACCTGACAAGAAACACGTGGAGGAGAGGAAGTTTATCGGGGACTCAAGGTTTCAGAGGTCTAAGTCCCTAGAGGGCTGACTCCATGCTCTGAGCCCAGCACATCCCGGTGGAAGAAAGCGGCTCAGGACGAACCATAAACCCCAGAGGCACACTCCCCTGGCCGCCTCCTCCAGCACACCCTCCCTGCCTTCAGTGGCCACCTGGTTAGTCCCTATCAGTGGATTAATGCACTGGTTACGTGACACCTCTCATATCTAATCCTTCCACCTCTGAACATTCTAGCATGAGCTTTTGGGGGGACATCTCATATCTAAACCATAACAGGGAAAGAAAGGGGCTACATCCAGTCAGAAAGGGGCTTCTCAGTGTGTGGGGGGGTGACTAGCATGTCCCCACTGGCCTCAGGGGACAGGGACAGCCTGGCCCAGGGGAGCTGCACCCAAGGACATCGGAACCTCCCAGTAGTGAGGCTGCTCAGGAGAGGAGGGGGGGGACACCCTCCTCCCAGCAGCCCCTGGGGCCAGCCCACTGGGGGAGGCACATTAGAGGCCAACTAGGGCCCCTTCCTCTTTCTCCTTCCCTCACCCCGTTTCCTCATCTCCCCCATCTCACCTGTCCCCCCTTCCCCTCAATTCTTCTTCTTTATTTCTTTTTTCTCATTTCATATCGAAGAATGAACACAGGTCATTAAAACTATTTTGAAAAAAAAATACATTATAAAAAGATAATTTTTTTTAAAAAGAGGCTTTTATCTCATTTAAAAGAATCTCCTTGCACCTGTACCACATCTTTATTAGCTTTTTGACTAGGTAAAAAATGTGAGGGAAACAACCAGAACAGGCAAATTTAAACTAAGCTAAGGATACACAATGTGCCCTGGAACTTCTAAAACAATTTAAGCAAAAACCTTAAATCATAGCGAACCTAAACTGATGTATGCAAAAGGGAAAAAAGGGGACGGGGGGGCTACTGGGCTAGAGAGCCAAGCAATGCCTGATGCTTTCTCTCAGCCCCCTCAAACTCAGCACTGCTGACTCGGGGCCTTGGCTACGGGGGGCGTCCTTTGCATTGTGGCCTCTGCTCTCTAAATGCCATAGCAGCCCCACCCTCAAGCACCAGTAGTGACAATCAAAACTATCTCCACACATGGTGGTTTTCCCAAGTGAGCACCACCCTGAGATGACGGGTCCTCCATGGCGGTTGCCATGGTCCTGGGTATGCAGCCCGTTCCACCCTGCTCCTGCTGCAGGTAGGGCAGGCGTAGGCCCCAGTGCCCCACCTACACGTAGGTTGGCCCAAGGGACTTATTTTCAATTATTTTGGGAAAAACAATTAAAACAACCCCAAACAGCCCCACTTTGCTCAAGAGAACCAAATCCTTGGGTTGGCAAACATTCTTTTCTGTTCTTTCTTCTTCCTCCTTTATATTTGGTTGTTATTTTTAATTTAGGCTTTGTCTTTCATAGGAGTTTATCCTGACTAGGCCATTTTCCATAACATTTTTCTTCAGTAACTTTCTCCAGAATATATAGTTGATATTTATTTGACTACTGTAAGTTCCATGAGGTCAGAAGCTGTCTCTCTTCCTTCACCCACTCGATATGTCATACTCACCCATCCATTCATCTCGCCACCCATCCATTCATCTGTCCACCCACTCTCCCATCCACCCACCTGTCTGCCTTTCAACCTATTTATCAGCCATCCATCCACTCACCCATCCATTCACTCATCCTTCCTCCAGCCAAGAGTTCATCCATCCACCTGCCTGTCTGCCCATCCATCTATCGGCCACATCCGGAGCGTCTACCTTCTGCTCAGCTCTACGGAAGATTTTACTCTCATGGAGAGATCTTTCTCGTGGAGGATCGAAATCCACAACACAGAGTGTCAAAGGCAGCTTGACTGGTCTGCACAAAGTCCTATGGAACCAAAGAGAAGGACTAGCTAACGTGGGGGAATCAGGGAGGATTTCAAAGATGGGGAGGAAAGCTGCAGAGGACAGGGAAGGGCAGGGGACTGGCAGGTATCTAGAGGGAGCAGCCAGTGAGTGGCTCATTAGCACTGAGGCGAGGCGGAAGTTAGGCCCAGGAAGTTGTGGAAGGCCTCCAGGGACATCTGAGGAAATTGCATGGAAGCTGTGCAGAAAGGGAGCTCTTGATGAGAGTTCTGGGCAGCACTGAGCTTTGGGTGGGTGTTTTTAGGTGTCTCTGGGAGCAGAGACTGTAGCCCGGAATTGCAGCTTCAAAGCAGAATCACAGAGGGCCCAGGGTGCCTTCCTAATTGTCTCCGTACTCTCTGGTAGGTTTGGAAACCTCTGTTCTAGGGCCATACTTCCCGGTGACTCCCAGAGGGCCTCCATGATAGCCATGGCGCCTGGCCTCTAGCCCGGGGCAAGGAGCCAGAAGGACTTACTAACTGTGCAAGGGACACAGTCTGTACGTGGGGCTGAGAGGTGGAGCTGCCACGGAACATAGAGAGCACCGGCCACAGTGGGGACCATGGGACCTTTGGAGCCAGACTGAGTGGGCCAAACCCCAGCTGCACCCCTTATGTGCTGAGGTGGCTTAAAATCGGTCCACAGGTTCCTTTTTTTTGAGGTGAAAGAAAGATGTGAAGTTTTAACTTACTGTAGAAATTCCCCAGGGCACAAGCCCTCTCAAGACAGTGCAGAGTGACAGGTGTGAGCAAGACTCATGTGCGGGATGGGACAGAGCTCTCCTCATGCTTGACCCAGGTCTGATGGCCAAGACCCAGGTAAGCATCGGGCCAAGTGAAGGGCACCTGCAGAAAGGCAGGCCCAGCATATGCAATAGCCCTGTGCCGGCCTATGGGACATTCAGCTGCTGTCACAGCGTGCCATCTCCAACCTCCTTACAGGGCTGCCCCTTGGCCTTGTGCTTTCTACGATCCCCTATCATGTTCCACCTGACCCCTACCCCACACCAAATGTCTGTGGCCGAGCCAAAATATAAGGGGCTCACTGCCTGAGCCGAAAGGGCAGATGGCCAGGCTGCTCCGCTCCCCACTGCACATAGCTGTACCACCTGGATTGTCTAGGACGAGCTCTTCTTGAGATCTTAAACCTTGAGATCTCATCTGTGAAGATCCTTTCTCCAGTAGGGACTGGAATCCAGGGTATGGATAGACCTTTTTGGTGGGTACCAGTCACCCTGCTATGGATGGCTTGGTATCTAAGCAGTGACCCGAGTAACCCTCTGGTAATCCTCTGACCACTCGAATGACTGAAATTTGTTCCTTGGGGTAGATCTAGTGTCAGTCCTGCCACCAGTCTTGGGGTCACTTGTCCCTGCAGCCTGTTGCAAGTAGAGGATTCTATAGGCTTAGAGGCCACACAGGACGGCAGGATGGACCTTACTCTGGCCAAATCTGAGCGGGAGCCTTCACAGCCAGCCTTTGTTTTCCCAAGTACACCAGCTCGCTTCCACCCACGGTTTCTCTGGAGTCAGGCGAGGGAAGCGTTCCTGGGGACATGTGTCCTCTGAATCATATGACTGTTCTGATTTACATGATCATTTCTTCAGCTCTGTATTCCCAGAGGGAGAGAACTGGCTGCAGGACATCACCAAAGATTCACACATAAGCACAAAGCAAGCCTGAAAGAAACATCATATTTGCAAAAACAGAAAGAGCCAATGTTGCAAGTGTGGCTTCCCCAGTGACAGAAGAGCCCAGGAGCCAGCACCCAGTGGCAGGGAGAAGCCTCCCTCCGGGGAAGGGATTTTTCAAGGTTCTTGCTTTTTAAAGCCAGCTTTTAAAGAGAGCAGCTTTAACTTAATCCTTCCTCAGGCTCCCTGAACTTACCATCCCCTTTGCGCCTCCCTCCTCTTCTCTCTTCTCGCCCTCCTCCTCCTCTGTCCCCTTTACAGTTCCTGTTTGCACGTTGTAGATAATACTTCTCAGCCCAAGAGTTTCAGGAGATTTGGGTGCACTGTCCCTTTAAGGGTCACCGGGTCTGTTTTCTGTGCTCAGCAAGTTTGTTTATTTGCCAAGAGGCCGGCAGAGATCAAAGCCTGGTGGGGTGGGGTGGTGGTGGTGGTGGTGGGGGGGGCAGGACCAGAAGCAGGGGAGAGGAACTGTCAGGTTCTGGTGGGGGGAGCCCTTACATAGAGTTGGAGGTCTGGACCTTAGGCCAGTGCTCTCTCCTGGGGTGTCACAGGGAAGGGACAATACTTGGTAGGCAGAGGGACAGAGGATGGCTTCTGCAGGGTGGAGCTGGCTGTTTGCAGGGCCTGCTGTGCTGGTTGGGAGGAGGGCGCAGGAGGCCAGGCGTGAGTCTCCCTGATGACCTGGGACAGTGGTCTATGGGAGGTTGACCTAGACAGAGGACAGGTGGCTGCATCCATCCCACCTCCACTAACAGCAAACAAGCTGGTCTCCAGAAAGAAATAAGAAGTACTCGCTTTCAGGGGATCTGTTCCAAGACCCCCCAAACACAGATAGTACCAAACCCTATGTGTGCTATGTTTTTACTCACAGGTGGAGATGGCATGCTGTGAATTTGGGGAGGATGAAAATTAACTTATACATTAGGTACGGTAAGAAATGAACAACAAACATAAATCTTAACAACCTCAGTATGCAATTTTTTTTTCTTTCCTTATTAAATCAAGAACTTTCACCTTTTCACTTAAAGGAGACTCTCTGTGGCTTCTCTTTGGCATATTCAATTGCCAGCTGTGGGGACATTGTTAAGTAAAATAAGGGTGAATTGAACACAAGAACTGCAATACTGTAACAGTTGATCTGATAACCAAGATGGCTACTACGAGTGGGTAGCATATATTGTGGAGATACCCTGGAGAAAGGAATGATTCATGTCCCAGGCAGGATGGAGTGGAATGGCACAAGATTTAATTCTGTCTCTCAGAATGACATGTAATTTTAAATCTGTGAATTATTTATTTTTACTTCTGGAATTTCCCACTTAATATTTTCAGACTGTAGTTGACCACAGGCTTCTGAAAGCATGGAAAGTAAAACCACAGATAAGGGGAAACTACTGTAGTAAAACTTGTCCAAGTAACGGCTGTCTTAGTGTCCTGGGACTATCATAAGAAAGTACTCCACACTGGGTGGCTTGGACAGTGGGAAGTCATGACTCCTAGCTCTCGAAGCCTGAGTTCAGATCAAAGTGTGGTCAGGGGCAGGGTTGGCTCCTCCTGAGGGCTGTGAGGAGGGATCTGTCTCAGGCCCCTCCCTGGCCTCCGGGCTTCTTTTGCATTACCTGCCCTCTGCCTTCACCTCACCTGGCTCTCTCCCTGTCCAGAGTCTGAGTTCCCAAGTTCCTTTTTAAAGAGAAGACCAGTCCCACTGGATTTGGGGCCACCCTGCTCCATGGGACCTCATCCTGTCTAGTTTCCTCTAGGATGATTCTATTTCCAGAGGTCACTTTCTTTGGTACTGGGAGTTAGGACCTTACTGTGTGAATTTGGGGAGGATAAAATTCAAGCACAATGACTGTGGACATCCTGGGCAGCTATGGGAGCTCAGACTGAATTTGGAACAGAGGCTATAGCCCAAAGGTTAGGGGTTTTGTTTGGCTTTTATTTTCTTTTGTTGAGGAGGACCAGGCAAAAGAAGGAATAACAAAGCCCTCGGCCACTCAAGTCTGTGGAGGAAGGCTGGGCTGGTCAGCAAGCCGGACAGTGGACTGGCTGCCCAGTGGAGTCAGCTGATCAGAGGCCTCAGTTTGAAAATCAAACCATTAAAAGTACGACCCGAAATCAAAGAATCATTTTAAATTAATAATACAGGAATAAGGAAGGTCTTTCTTTTCTTTTTTTTTTTATAATATTTATTTTTTAGTTTTCTCAGCAGACACAACATCTTTATTTGTATGTGGTGCTGAGGATCGAACCCGGGCCGCATGCATGCCAGGCGAGCGCGCTACCGCTTGAGCCACATCCCCAGCCCAAGGAAGGTCTTTCTAAGCACAGCATAAAACAGACCTTGGAAAGGAAAATACCAGTGAATTTCACTGCATATAATAAGAATAGTCTGCAGGAAAAAGATATAAAAAATAAAGAGATCACTAATGAAGAAATCTGTGGGACAAAGGCAGACTGGGAAGGAGATCTGCAAATCACGACCCGACCTGGGGCTGATTTCCTCCCTATGAAGCAAGGCTTGACAAACCAACTGGAAAATGTGTAGGGCAGCTCGGCAGTATCTTTAAAAGCAAAATACGCATATTATTATATATTTTTAATCCCATCAATCTCACTTCTAAGAATCTATTCCATGGAAATCAAAGAGATTTATTGCAGGGTTACTTGTTATACAAAAAAAAAAAAAAAAAAAAACCCCAAAAAGCAGCTGTCTAGAAAATTCTTCGACAGAGCACTGGTTATATAAATGGTCCTATATCCATAAAACAGAATATTATTTTGCAGTTTAAAAAGAGTGACGTGTCAGTGAGCTGATAAAAATTTACAGTGTCTATTACATTTTTAACAAGTAATTAACCGTGGGCCAAAATTCACGCTCCCCTTTGTGTAATGAAAGATGAGTCGGTATGAATGCGCGTGGTGCATGCTGGAAGAGGAGGAGGACATTTCTGGAAGAGCCTCCAAGTGGCCCTATGGGTTCTGCCTGGGTGGAGGAGCTGGAGGCTAGAAGGGTGTGGAGTTTTCCATTCCGTATTCTTTTATGCTATTTGGATATCCTATCACGTGCAAGTGCTATTTTAATTTGAAAACATAAAGAAAAAAAAATCAACCCTTCTGTGTCAGCAAAGGGGTGTTGCTCTGGGCGGTCTTACATGCTCTTCCCTAACACCAGGTTGAGGACTGTGACGGGCCAAATTCAATGGCTTTAGACTGGAGCAGATGAAGGGAGATTAGCCACCCCAGCTGATGGGTGGTCCAGGCAGAAAGTCAGGTGAGGCCCATCTGGGAAGGAAAGAATTTAGGATTTAGACGATATGTGGCATTGTGGGGTGCAACCGCCACACCTTCACTCTCTCTGTGACATGCTGATCAGGACACATGTAAGAATTTGGCCAAGGCCTGGACGCCAATGAACTGGAGTGCCAGGATGCAAACACGCTGGAGGAGGGGTGTAGAGATGAGTGGCAGCAGGGGTGTGGTGGCCTGTGGGGACCCGGGGGCTTTTCCTAAAGGCACACACATTCGAGAAGCTTGTTTCTGGAGAAAGTTACAGCTGCATGGAGAGATGGCTCTGAAAAGAGACAGAACTGGTTAGGGTCAGGGCCGCCTGTAGGAGGCCACATGAGCTTCCCTGGCTGCACAGGTGTGCCCTGGCCTGCAGGAGTAGGCAGTGGGCTGCCAATGGAGGGCCTTGGGCTGAGGGCGCTGGCCTCTCCCAGCACTCAGAAGAGTGGCCCCAAGCCCTCAGAGGTGCTTCTGTGCAGGGCTTGGTTCAGGACAGCTTGACAGGAGCTTCCTAGGTTGGGGCCCCTGGAGGGGGAAAATTCACTGGGCTGCCCCAGGATCACCGCAACATGGATTATATGCCACAAGGTAAATGCTCCCAGTGACCAAGGTCTCTCCCCTTGGGTTGCCGTACAAACAGGCAAACACTTCCCAAGAGAGGCCAGACTCCTTCCCAAAGGGGGAGACCTGCCCCTTTCT
Source organism: Marmota marmota marmota (assembly GCF_001458135.2). NCBI lineage: Eukaryota > Metazoa > Chordata > Mammalia > Rodentia > Sciuridae > Marmota > Marmota marmota. The sequence continues at coordinate 57,324,229 of NW_025999968.1, forward strand.
TCCTAGGCTGACTGCATGGAGCTGGTTCAAGCCCTTCTTTGTGTCACTGGGCCACCAGGCTGAAACCTCAGCTGTTGTTCTGTCCTTCCCTGTAGACCTGGCCCCCGGAGACTGGAAGGTGGCCGGAACGAAGGCTGCTCTAACAAATGTTCAGACAGCTACGTGTTTGGGCTCCTTTTCTTTGATTTATAGCTCCGGGCTTTTTCCACTCATGGTTGGAATTGCTTCTCGTTTTAGAGCCAGTTTCAGCAAACTCCTCCCCACCGCCTTTTTTTTCCTGCTTCTAGTCCACTCTGGTCTGGGGATCCAGTCACCTGAACTCGTGAGGATTTCTTATTGGGAAGGAAAGAAAAAAAGGAAGGGAGGGAGGGAGGGAAGGAAGAGACCCGGGCCCTGCTGGTCTTCATGTCAGTCTTGGGTGCTGGGTCAAAGTCATATCAAAATGCTGGTTAATGTGTGTCTTTTGGGGTAGCATTTCTCCCTTCATTTTGGGGTTCTTGGTTGCATTTCAAAAAAGTGCTGGGTGCTTGCAAAGTGTCCTTGTCCTATTTATAACCTATTGAATCGTCTGTATGATCTAAAACTTTGTGCTCACTGGGCCCACCATCCACAGTGGGAGGTGTCCCTCTGGTCTGATCTGTTCCAGGTATAAAACACGTGGATGAGGAGGACTGGCTTTTGGTTTAGCTGATTTTTTTAAGGGCCTGGCAGACAGGTCTTTCTTCTTTTTCCTCTCATAAGGATAATTTTAGAGCTAAAGTGTTCTAACACATTTGAATTATATATGATGGGATTCCCAGCTCATCTCATTGAGATTCCACCTAAGAAAGAATTGCCAGCTAATAGGGAGGATGAGCACTTTTTCTAACTTGACATTTTTAGACGTTGGAACCATCTGTCATTTTACAGGAGAGTAGAAACGCTACTAGAGACATGCCAGTGTTTTAAAAGCAACCTTTCCTCCCTGATTGTCTACTTCATTTCAGATTCCAAGCTCTGCTCTTTCTACCCTCCTTTAATGATCACTGACCGCGAGCTGGGCAGGTGTCTCATCAGATACAGAATCCAAAGTCCAGGGAAATGAGAGGTCACTGTCAGGACGCAGATCATCAGCAGCATCAAGACCCGAGTGCACGGGTGACCACAAGCCCAGGGCTTTTCCCAGCGAGAATCCCCCAATCTCTCGTGGAACGTGTGATATGACCTGCAGCCGGCCAGCTTGTTGGTGACATTGGGTTGTGACCTCTGGGTCGGGAAGGGGTGGGGTCAGATGAAGTACCCACGGTCATTTACTAATGAGATCTGTCTGTGAAGATACTTGGCCGGAACCCAGACTTGGCTGCTTAATAAGTATTTCCCTTAGTCCTACTATTTTGGAAAAGGTATTTAAGAGACACAGCAACATGATGGGTGAAGTGTTGGCTCAAGTATCAGATCTTGATGGTAGTGAAGATGCACTTAGTTGTGTGTTAGAGATGTGCATCAATGTGCATCTGTGTGCGAGAGTGTGCGTGCGTGTGCGTGTGTGTGCATCTGTGTGCGTGTGTGTGCGTGCGTGTGTGTGTGTGTACACGTGCAGCGTTCCACACAGCTGCAGCCATCTGCTTCTCTGTCTGTTGGCATTCAGGAGGGAATGAGAAGTCTTGCTCCAGAGAAGCTTATAGGACTCGCTGCTTTCCAGAAGCTGCCCTTTCAGAGTGGACAGACCCCCGTGATGAAGAAAGTGGGGCCTGGCCTCCGACTGTCCACCACCCTTGGTGGGAGGAAACCCTGGATGATCGTCTGCTCTGGGCTCACTTCTCACCACACACTGGAATCCAATGGGCTCCCCGGGAGGGCGACTGGAGGCAGACTCACGGCCGAGTATGTTTTCTCTCTTCTCTCACTGTGCTTTTTGAAGGGGCTCAGTGTTCCTCTCTTTCTGTCTCAAAGCTCCCCATCCCCACAAGGACACATTTACAGCTCGGCTAGGCTGGAATTCCAGGGTGTGACTCATCCGTCCCTCCTTCCTTCCCACAGTGCCTGGTTCTGAGCACACAGTAGGCACTCAGTAGTTTCTCACCCTCCCCGTCTCTCTCCCTCTGTCCTTCCCTCCACCTCCCCTTTCCCTTCCTTTCAAGAATTCATAGTCTTTACTACCGAGTGTCGGAAAGGCCACCTGTCATCCTGGCCATTCCTGTGTCGAATCTCATCCTCCACGTGAAAGAAAAGACGAACTGGTCTCTTACTGAACACCGTTCAGGTGTCAGGATCAGGTGGGTGTTCGCAGGTGTCAGCCCCACCGTTCTTCATGTCACTGAGGCTGGCAGGGCTGCTTGTGGGTCAGGCGGGAGTCCAAGGCTGGGACTCAGATGGGCAGCGGTGCCAACGTCACAGATCCTTCACCTACAGCCCACGCTGCGGTATCCTATCCTTAAGGAACTATTTTTAATGGTTTCAAAAGATGGAAGACCCTCCATTGCAACCAACTAAATCCCACCCTTGTAAACATCCCTTCCTTCTTAGTGTAGGGTTATGTTGAAATCGAGTTTAATTAATGTACAATGTAATTACTTGAAAACATCCACTTATGTGGCAAATTACCCACTGCTATGATTCTTTATGTTGCTATTATGAACTGTTCAATGTTCAAAGATGTCTCATTTCTCATTTGTTTACTCTTTCACACTCTAATCTTTCTATTCTACAGCACGAACCTGATGATAACTAAAGTTGTCTCTTGGTATTGGTGGGGAGATACCAAAATCTGAGGATGCCCAAATTCTTCAAGTAAATAATAGTGTAATCTGCGTAATCCTCTGGGGTTCTTCAAGTCACCCTGGATTCCTTAGAATCCCTAACCCAGTGTAAATAGATGCCATGCCGAACTAATGACAAAGAAAGGGTCCGTGTCTGCTTGGATAGATGGAACTTTTCTTTTTCTTTTCTATTCTTTCTTTTAAGAATATTCTTCTCCTGCAGTTGGCTGAGTTGGCAGACATGGAACCCATGGATCTAGACCACTGACTGTATTCCTCTCCAATCTGTGTTCACGTTTATAAAAGCTCAAGGACTGACAACCACAAAACTTGCCATAAAACTCCTGTTTGTTGAAATAACTGGGTGCTCTGTGGGGTGAGCCATCAGCCTCAGTGGTTGGCTCGGTGGAGCCTACATCTTTGTACTGACAATGGCGTGGCCAGGGTAAAAGGCCTCCGCCTGAGCGTCTTCAGCAACCTCACATTTGAATTTGCTGAAGGACTAATAGTATTCCCTGAATTTGGGGGACAGTACCATAGTTACCAAGTGGGCACCTGGACCACTTAATCTGTGCCTGCCATCAAGATACAGGAGCTGAGAGGTTCCACAGAGCCCCTCTCTTTCCAAATAAGGAAATGGGTGTGACCTGGATAGGTCCCAGCTCCTATTAGTGAGGGGGATTTCCATCACTTCTTGGTTCAGACCGAGCAAGCTGAGCCACATTTGGAGGAGGAAGGATGGAGAGGGAGACGGTGGGGGGCAGATGGGTTCTGTGTCTCCTAGGGCCCAGGAGCATGTGTCAGGACCCCCCCAAAACCCCTGAAGGGCCTTCCTTCTGGGCTTGAAGCAAGAGACTCTCCTCGTCCCCCCGCCCGGGGTCTGTGGTGGTCTCAAGTCATTCTTGAATCTTGATTTTCTGATGCTTTACTTCAATGTGGGCTGAGAGTTGGGGAATAAGCACTTGCTCTGTGGCCTGTGGAGTCCTGGCAGCTCCGGAGGGAAGGGAGGAGGGTGCAGCCTCCTGGATGGAGGAGGAGGAAGACTTCTGCAGAGTGCCCCCCCACCGCTTCTGCCCGCTTCTTGGCGGTTACGGGTCCCCTTTCTGGCTCTGCTCGGTTTTTGGCAAGAGTTGAAATCTAATAAAGTCAGTGGGGTGTCGTGAGAGAGGGCTGGAGGCCACTTGGCAGAGGTGGAATCCGTGTCATTAGCAGCACACCTGGGCTTACAGGAGAACAGCCATTAGGGCTCTATGGGCCCCCAAGGCCTGTTAATTCAGATGAGCTAAATAGTGCAGCGGCTGGAGGAGGTCCACTCACGGGGCTTGTTTGCTGTGATCCACTACCTTGGTCCGTCCCATGCCTGTGTTGAGGTGTTTTGCTGTACAGTTAGAAGAGGTGGCTCTAAATTCAGCGGATGCCTGTTTATTTTAAGCAGTTCTGGTCGGCACACTTGGACGGTCTTGGGGTTTGCTGCAACGGCCTCCGAGGTGTGGGTCCACTCGCAGAGGTCCCACGCTGAGTGGAACCCACATTCCCACTATCAGGGGTGTTTCAACTGCATTCTCTTTACAGCTGAGAAATGAGGGCAGTGTTTTTTTTTTTTTTTTTTTTTCCAGAATAATATCCAACGAGCAGCATCTGGGGTGTGGGTTGTGTTTAAAGTGGACAGAAAGAAGCAGGGCAATCTGTTCAGCCATACCAGTCCCAGAGCCCAACCTCAGTGACGGCGACGTGGAGGCCAATGGAAACATGTGGGGATGGGACACCCGCTGGGCCTAGGACATTCTCTTTATCCTGACGGGACTTGTGGGCCTGAGGGTCAAGGCCTCCCCTCTCTCCAAAAGTTAGAGTTAAGTTAGGACTAAATCAGGAGAATGGAGAGCACTTAAAATTCACTTTCAAAGAGACATTTATAGTTCCCCTCATCCACACGGAATACCTCTGAACCCCAGTGGATGCCTGAAACCACGGATGATGAATAACCCTATATGCTAGGTTTTTTCTTATGCATACCTATGGTAAATTTTAATTTATAAATTAAGCACAGTAAGAACTTCTGAACAACATTAATAATATAGAATAACAACAATGATATTTTGTGATACAATTGCCATCATCCTTATTCTTATATTTGACGGTCATTCTTAGTAAAATAAGGACTACTTGAACACAAACACTACCGTACCACACAGTCAGCCTGATAATGGCTACTAAGGGACTAATGGGAGGGGTAGCCTATACAGCAAGGATACACCAGACAAAGGGATAATTCATAGTCCCAGCAAGATGGAGTGGGACAGTGTGAGAGTCTGTCCCCACTCAGAATAGCAGGATATTTAAAACTTGTAAGTTGTGTATTCCTGGAATTTCCCATTTAATAATTTGGACTACAATTAACTATAGTTAACTGAAAACATGAAAAGTGAGACCATGGATAAGAGCGACGACTGTGGAGTGATGACAATTTGACATTCTCTAAGAAACAAAACATTCTCACTGGGATCCATGTGCTACCCAGCGATACGCCAAGGAGCCATCTACTTGGCCCAGATTTCTGAAGTTATTGCCTATAGATACGGGATTACTTAGTTTAAGTTAGAATCAAAAGACTGAATAAAACATGGTAAGTCTTCTTCTTGACATAGATATGGAGAAGGAACTGATATTTACCCAAGTCTTTATTTACTAGCCACTGGAGCACTCATTCCTTAAGTCAGCGTCTCGAGATAGTCTTGCTAATGACCAGATACACCTTGTTTATGTTCCAGTTTAGTTTTCATCTTTTTAAAAGAAGGTGAACGGATGGGAAGAAATATTCCCGTGGTACTTTCTACTTGGACAGCAGAAAATTAATAACATGAGTCTCATTTGGAAATCTATCGTGTGACCTATTTAAATGTCATAATTTTTCTTTCTGAGACGGACGGTACCAACAGCTATGCTGTGGGTATTTTCTTGTTACTTGATAAAATGGATGAATAAATGTGCTCTGGTTTGGGTGTTGAGTGTTCCCCAAGGCCCATGTGCTAGAGGCTTGGGTCTCAGGGTGTTGCTGTGATAGGAGGGAGGTGGGACCTTGTGGGAGGTCTTGAGGTGATTGGGGGCTTGTGCTCAAAGGTGTCTGGGGCCCCGTCTTCCTCCTGGCTTGTGAAGCAAGTGGTTTCTCTCCGTCACACACTGCTGCCTGCTGGGCTGCCTGGCCTCAGGCCCAAGGGCATGGGGTCAATTGATCATGGACTGAATTCTCCCAAACTGTGAGCAAAATAAACCTTTTCTCTTTCTAAGTGGATTATGTCAGGTATTTCATTGTAGTGATGGAAAGCTGACCACCCAACCGTGTTACCCAAGCAATGACAAGTTTAATGACACGTGAGCAGGGATGTCACCATTTGGAGGAGGAGGGCTCAACTTCCTCTTTGTAAAGGAAGGGGGATTGGTCTGAGCTAAAGAATATGAAGGAATGCGTAGGATCAGGCTAAGACCCGGGGATGGGATGGGAGGTCAAAGCCACAGTCCAGATGAGCAAGGTGGGCTTCATGGGCTGGGACACACCAAGGGAAGAGCAGGGGTAACTGTGTGTCCCTTGAGCGTCCCTAGTGGACAGTTTCTTCCTGGGGAACCTGGACCACCTCTCCTACCTGCCCTGACAATTGTAGTCAGGAGGGGACTGTGGGAGGGAGTGACCCAGCACAGCTGGTAATTCAGGACGATTCTGCATGTGATTCTGGGATTGAAGTCCAAACGTTACTGGATGAGCTGTAGTGGTGCCCCCAGACCTGCAGACCACTGTGCAGAGCTGTGCCAGCTGCAGGGCAAACCGTCTCTTTCTTGCCAGAGGGTCAGGGAAGGTGAGCATTGAGAACATTCTGGAGGAACAGAGGTCCCAGCTGGGGACACCATGATGTCCCTGGACTCCAGCCCTGGTCATTGCGTCCTTCAGAGGTCCCCAAGGGTACTTGCTACAGCGGGATGACATGCATGACAGCAGGATCCTGGGTGCCACTGTCTTGGGTTGACCTTGTGGTTCTCACCAGTATAGCCACCGTCACCTGAACCCAGACCTCATCTGTCTCACTGGGGTGACTTGCAATAGTGACAAGTTCACATGATCAAATAAAGCTGGGGGTGGGGAAGGTGGGCGTTTTGGATCTGAACGTGGCTGACTGAGGCACGGCGAGCAGCTTCTGCATCTCTGGAACTTGCCTTATTGATCGGCCACGCTTCAGCCTGTGAATGTCAGGTTCTGGGTTCCCGCATCAGTGGTGGGAGGGGAATTGACGCAGAGGCTGTTATGACTAGTGGTGATCCATGGAAACAGCGTGTCCCTTTGTCCTTGCTCCAGTCTAGGAAGGACGGAAACACTTCACCAAGGGGGAGGGACCGAGTTCTCCCTCTGCGACGACCGTGGGTTGAAACTCCAACCCCCGATGTGACTGCGTTTGGAGATGGGGCCTCCAAGGAGGTGAGTAGGTTACATGTGGTCACAGGGGGGATGGCCCCAAAGGACTGGTGTCCTTATGAGAAGAGGAAGCCACCGAGAGCCCACACAGCGGACAGGCCATGTGAGGACACAGGGAGAGGCGCCGTGTGCAAGCCAGGAAGAGAGCGCTCACCAGGAACCGAGTCTGCTGGCACCTCGATCTGCGACTTCCAGCCTCCACACTGTGAGAAAATCAATGTCTGCTGTCTCAGCCGCCCAGTCGGTGATATTTTGTGTTGGTCTCTGGAGCCGACAAGTATGTGCGGCATATGAAACAGCAAAGTCACCCCGGGGGTGGCACCGAGGAGGGGAACCCCCAGGACGAGGCCCGGGAGCACCACGACACACCCTCACCGCCTGCAGCCCTGGGACCCAAGCCACAGATTTGATTCTGGGCACTGTCACAACCACAGGGTGGCAGGGCTGGTCAGTTACAGAAATGACAGCACGGTCACATAAAGGAAATCAATTGAAAGGCAGAGTCCAGCTACTCTTAGTGCTAGGACATAGAAACCTCTCTTGAGAGTTGTCCTCGACCCAGGTGGCCAGCGTGGGTGTCAATATCTGCTGCAAACACGGGCTTGGACACTCAGCCAAAGCCTCCACAGTGGGCTTCTGAGCACAGGGTTACGTTTTCCTCCACTTCTGGGTGTCAAGGCTGGGCTTGAGACCCTCTGGGAAAAGTGGGAACTGTGTGACTCCAGGCAGAGAACCCCAACCCCCACGTGGTCACCAAGCTCCTGACGCGTATTGGAGCTGCTGAGCCCGGGTTGTCTCCTGAAGCGTTTCCTTGGGCAGTGTGCAGCCTTAGCGTGGGGCTGGAGCGGGCCTTCTGCTCTGCAGACGGAGGAGCCCAGCGTCTGCTCAGAACCCTTCACGCCTAGAACGTGGCTTTCTAGTCATTCACGACAACACGGAACGGGAGTCTCTCTGATTCCAGAGCCTGCCACATCGTTTTGTATGTCAACAAGGAAGGAAAAGCTCAAAACCTGACGATGGAATGAGGAGCCCCTTGGAGGGGGTGCCCCCAGCCCAAACTGGGATAATCTGAGTGTCCCAAGTAAATAATGAGGTCAGCAGATTACAACCCGCTGAATCAATAAGAATCAACGTGTCCGTAGAAATAGAAAGCCAGCGAAGGAGGGGAGGAGGGACGCTCTTTCTTATAATTGAAAAAGCACAAAACTGTAGAAAGGATCGTGCAGGTACAAGGCTGCCGTGTGGTGCTGGTTGCAGCTTAGATCTCAAAGGTCCTCCAAAGGCCAGGTGCTGAGGGCTTGGTGGGCAGACTGGCACTGTTGGGAGGTGGTGGAAGCTGGGGGCGGGCCTAGTTGGAGGAGGTAGGTCACCAAAGGTGAGACTTCGAAGGCTTTATCTCGTTACCTCTGAAGCCTTGAGCCACAGTAACAGAAAGCTGACTGACAGAACTCACTTCATAGGAATAACGGGTTCAGGTGAAAATCACCAATGAAGGCTAAAATGAAATTGGGGGAGTCAGAGGATATATAACTGTTATCAAAGGTCTTACCCAGAAGATACTGTTTACAAAGTGGAGACAATAGCTCGACAGAGGAGATGCCTGTCAGATGCCACCTTCTGCAACCACGGGAGTTGCCATCACTCAAGATGGGAAACACCATCATTGTGACATTCCTGCCAGAGATACATCATCTGAGTCTAATGAGCTCAGAGACCCTGGAAAACCCCACGTGGAGGAGCGTTCTACAGGACAACTGGCCTGTACCCTTCCAAAACTGATGTCATGAAAGACCGAGAAAGGAGATCGGCAGGTGATAGGAGCTGAAGACACGTGGCCACAGAGCAGGGCTGGATTTCCTTTTCCTCTAAGAGAAACTGACAGGAAAACTGGCAAAATCAGCATCCGCTCTGCAGATCTGATGACTACAGTGTCAACCGCCTGATTCTTAGAACTGCACCGTGGCTTTTCCATGCCGCGCACTAAATTCAAGGGTCAAATGGTACCATGCCTATTGCCCACTCTCAAAAGATGAAAAAAGATCTCAAATCCATATACAGGCACCCACATGTCCACATCTGTCGGGAATGATAAGCCAGGGGGTCAGAACGGGGAAGAGCGTTCCTCTGCTCCTGGCTGCTGAGGTCGCATGGCGGGCAGGGTCAACGTGATGGGGGCGCTGAGTGGGCCTTGGAGCCCGACTCCCTTGTCAGGTGGTTGTCAATGAACTTGGTGTGGTTGGGATCCTCGGTGGCAGGCCAGGAAGTGCCTGAAGAGCCACCTAAGCCGCCACGGATAGGCACTGGGGGCCACAGGGAGGAGGGAGAGAGAAGATGGTAGACCAGGGCTTCACCACTCACAGGGGACTGACGGGAGACTCAGGAGCTGATGGGGCAATCGGCTGGAGGGACGAGCGGAGGAGGAGCTGCTTGGTCGGTCCACCAGGGTGGGGAGGATTTAGGTTGGTTGGGGACAAAGGACCACAGAGAGCAGCGTGGAAAAGACAGAGGACGAAAGCCACCGAGGAGAGAACCCCAGAGTTCCTGATGCGGGTTTTCCAGCTGCAATCCATTCTAGGGAAAATGATTTTTATCTAAGAAAGTTCCTTCATGTCATGGCTGAACATTCAAGAGTTCATCGTGATTATTCTGGTCCAAGATTCAGCAGTTGAGGGGACACACGGCCAAGGCATATCCTTGGGTCTTTGTGAGCTTGCCCCCTGGCCACATATTTAGGTTAGGTGGTGACTTAGAAAGCTTAAACAATGTCACGGGGGTGGGTGGTGGTGGGGCGCCCATTGACAGCGGCTTTTCCATATGACTGCAAGTATTTCCAGTGGGGTTGTAAAGGGTGCCTTGATGCATAGCAGAGTCCCACAATGGCCCCATAGAAGGCAAGGCTTTCTGTGTGGATGTGGATGAACCGCAGAGAGGGAGTGTTTTCGTAGGTGACTTATTATTGTAGGTCACTCGGGAAGCAAGCTGGGGGTGCAGGCAGCGGTGAGTTTGGACCATGAAGGGCCCTTTCAGGAGGGAATGGAGTTTAGGACCTTCACCCTCCAAATGAATTGATGCTAAGAATAAGCGTTGCTATGGGAGGAGGTGGGGAACTCGGAGCTGTGGGAGTCCTCTTCAACAAAGCAAGCGAAACGGAACTCGGGGAGTTGGTGCAAACACCCGTGAAGCAAAAATGCTCTTATTCTTTGATCTTTTTCTTTGAAAACGTGATGTTAATAATAGTACTGTTTACCGATGGAGCTCTGCTCTTGAGCAGAAGTTCAATTTTAGCTCTCTGAAAGGTCAGGAAACCTCTGCTCCCTGTTCTATTTTCATTCAGGGAGAACGCAAACGTGGAGAGCAAATGCAGACGATTTCTTCTGTGTGGGGACAGTGGATGGAGCCTGCTCCTGCTTCCCCAGGACCAGCCATGCTGGCTGGGGGGCTCAGGAACAACCACAGGAGCAGGTTCCAAGTGCGACTCCGGCTGGGAGTGTGCGCGAGCTGTGTGGTCTTCCCGGCGGGCCCCCCTCCGCATTTAAAAATTTAAAATGTTCCTCTTACAGACGTTATTCCATTTCGCACTGTACTGTAATTTGTTTTTATGTCAGACTCATCATCTAGAACAGGGGAGAGCTAAACATGGTCTTGACATTTTTAAATGGCTGGAAAGGAGCCAAAGAAGAATAATGTTTTATGACACGTGAAAATGATAACGTGCCCATAAATAAGGTTTTATTGGGACACAGACGTGCTCATATTTTTGCCATTGCCTCTGGCCACTTTCATGCCACCGTGTGAGTGGGAGTGACAGAGACTGTCCACAAAGCTTAAAATATTTACTCTCCAGCCCCTTACAGAAAACATTTTGCTAACTCCTCGCTCTAAAATGCCAGTTCCCCAAGGGCAGTGCTGTGTCTCTTTTCCTTATCTTTTCACAGTGCCAGGCATACGGGAGGCTCTGGACAACCCTGGCCTGTAGACAGAGCCCACCTCGGCCTCAGACCCCTTGACTGAGAGTTTTCACCCTGGGGTGGGGGGCCTCTTGGAGGCCTCTGGAGTCCCCGGCCTGTCCTGCCTCAGACCCCTCCTGCCCGCTGCAGTGGAATGGGTGGGTAGTGGAGGAACGTGAGAAGGGATCCCCTTCCCCGAGCCTTGCTCTTCTGAGAGCTCTGCCTGTTGAGATTTGGGAGCAAAAGCAGATACCATCACAGGGCAACTCTGAGCAGGTAGTTAGGTGGACGTAAATTCTGGAGGAAGAACTGGTCCCGGAGCTGGGCCTCCCCACCTGCTGGGAGCCATTAGCCAAGTAGGTATGACAATTTCCTTGCCAGCGTACCCCATGTTGCTGACATTTTGCAGTGACATTGAATGTAGTTGACCTTGCTCAAGGACCAGGGCGGATTAGGGTGTTCCCGGTTTAACATAATCGTGTTTAGGGCGTTCCCAGTTTAGGTTCCAGGTTTAAGGTTTAAGATTATTCCTGCTGGGAATAGGGCGTATCCTGCTGCCTGAGTTCCCCTTGAGTTCTCACGGGATTCAGACAGTATATTTTGGGAGACAGAAGCCCAGAGAACAAAAATTTGGGAGAGAACGTGGATTTGGGCAGAGAACGTGGATTTCCCCAGAACGTGATTGTAGACGGCTGGTGTGAGTTCGGGAATAAAGAGTTGCTGTTTGAATCTACAAGCTGTGTGGTGGCTCGTGATTGTGTGCCCAGCCAGACTGCGGCATTTGGTGGCCCGTACCCACCCAGCGTGTCTCCATTGCACTCGGTCCTCTTCAAAAAAGGGGGCACAGAGGTGTCTTCACAGAACCTCATGTTATGATCCTGAGGCTGATTTCTGAGATCAGGTTCGCCTTTTGGATTTCTGCTTTGAACAATCCGTCTTAGTGTCAGGTGGGGTTTATAAAATGCACGATGGATGTTGGCCAGGGAAGGGATCCTACAGAATAACCAGACATTTTAGTAGAATACGTCTTTAGTTCTTAAACGTAATGCCATGGCAGCCTTAGTAGGGAAGCCAGAGGTGGCCCTTGGCTCCTGGTAGAGCCCACATAACACGGCACAGAGGAGAAGGAAACCTCCCAGCAACAGAGACACATTTAGAAAGGACAGACCTCACTTATTCTGTTGTCCCATTTTTTTTTTTTTGAGCACCAGATTGTGCTACTTGTTGGGAACAGAAAAAAGAAGGCAGAGCCTGTATGCTCACACATGACGTGTGACAGGGCCTCCGTGTGTGGTCAGTCACCCACGAGGGTGACCGCAGAGATGTAGCAGAAGCAGGAGGAGGACCCCCAGGTCTGTGAGCATCAGGAAGGTTCTGTGGGGTTTGGTGGGTGAGCTGGAGTCATTGTAAAGGAAGACGGAGGGGACAGTCCGGGAGGAGTAAGGCCTGGGGTGAAGTAACCCATGACGATTTCAGCCTCAGAACGTAGCCGAGTGCAGGACGGGCATTCAGACAGGTGACCTGTCTGTGACACGCCAAGGCAATAGGTCTTTATTCTTCAGCTCCTCAGAAACAACTGAGGATGTTTGAGCCAGGAAGTGAGGGGAAGGCATTTGAGGTCACCAAGTCTGTTCTGCAACTGTGAGGATGGGGTCGTAAACTGAGAGGCTGCAGTTAGACTACCAGGCTGGAAGCGTTGGAATGGCCCAGGGAGAGGGCGTGGTGGTGTGGACAGTGGCCCCAAGACGATGGCGAGGAGAGGATATTTGGGTATCCAAGACAGGTACGAGATGGAACTGACCAGCGTTACCAGGACTGCCACGGTGATCTAAGGGGCACAGATTCTGTATATTTATTCCATAAATGTCCCAGCAGGTGGCAGTAGAGTGTCTGGAGGAGGAAGGCCTTCTCCTCATTTGCAGAAGGAGCCCCAGGGGTTTTCATGCCAGGGCTTTGGGGGAATAGGTGGCTGCAGAGCCCAAGGAAGGGAGGAATGTCACATGATGGCCAGGTTTATGACCTGGACAACTGAGAGACCAGTGGTCCATTCATCAAAGTATGGGATATAGGAGGGGGCCTGTGTCTGAGTTTAGGGCAAGTTAGATTTACAGGACATGAGAGCCACCCAGGTGGAGCTGTCTGGGACCGCTTCTGCCTGAGTCTGTCATTCAGGAGAGAGGTGTGGGGCTGTGCTTGGGGACCACCTGCAAACTCCAGAGCCACTCCTGTTGTCAAAAGGAGCCAATGGGCCCTGGCTATGCTGGCTATTTGGCAATTTTAAATGACCCCAAGCTTCCTTTCTGTGGCTAAGGGACCTGTCTGGTTTGGGACCATATAGGATGCTTTGTTCATTCTTCCACTCTGTCTGTACATGTGCATCCAGCACCTACTGTGCCCCCAGGAACTGGGTGCTGGGGGTATCATGAGGAGCAGGATATTGTCTGATTGCTAATAATTAAATAAACAGATGGCAACAGTGGGCACCGAGGCCACAAAGCAAGGTGGAACGCACCTCAGCGGGGGTTCCTGGGGGTCAGGGAAGACTCCCCCAGCAAGGGCTGTGTGCTCATGAGTGAAAGGTGGGAAGGTGGCCGGGGGTGAGGCAGCTGCCCATGAAGAGCCAGGCTGGAAAGGAATCTGGATTCCCCAGGGCAGTGGGAGCCCACTGGCAGGTTTACTCCAGGGCAGTGACTTGCCCTGATACGTATTTTATTAAGAGTGGCCTGGCTATTTGTGGCAGGTCAAATGGACTCTTGTGGGGGTCGTTAGCTGGGAGGCCAGCCATTGCCTGCACATCATGACAGCTTCATCTGTAGAGACAGTCTCATGGGCAGTAACCCATGGACTCCACAGAAAGGGAGTGGGATGGAACCAGGGGGATGCTGTGAGTTTTGGTTTGTGCCATTGTATGGCTGACGATGACATTTACAAACAGAGAGGGGACAGACCCTGGGGAGTTGGGAAATCTCTCATTTCTGCTTTGGCCATGTTGGTTGTACGAGCCTGTTGGGCATCTAAATAGGAACACCAAGTATGCAATTGCATCTCTGAGTGCAGAACTCGGGGAAGAAGTTAAGACAGAAATAGAAATTCAGTGTCACATGCAAAAAGATGGTAATTAAAGCCAAGGGCCTGGCTGCAATCACCAAGAGGGAAAATGGAGACGAGCACTTTGGATGGAGTGGGGCCAGAGGCGTTTTGGGAGGAGGAGGAAGTTTGCAGAGGAGAGTGGGAAAGGAAGGTGCTCTGCGGTAGGAGGGAGGGAGAAGCCAGGATCAGGAGAGCCCTGGAGAGGGCGGCAGTGAGGACACACTCATGATGCACAGAGGCCGGGAAGACCACAGGGGATGGCCTCTGAGCTGCCAGGGTGGTCGTTGTTGGTGCGCGTAGAAGTCACGTGGGCAGGAGAACTGAGGAAGGGGAGACCACTAGGAAGGAGCAAGGGGCCAGGAGAAGGGGTTTTCTTTCTATTTCTGCTTGCTTTTTCTTTATGGGGTTGGATATTAGTGAATGTTTTGATCTTGGCAAAAATAAACTAGTAGGGAAAAAACTTGGAGATGGAGGAAAGAAAGACGACGGTGTAGTTTAGAAGACTCTGGGGATTAGAGCCAGCCCCCCCGGAAGGAGGAGGAGGGAAAACCAGAGGGTGGCTGAGGCCCAGTGGGAGGCAGACGTGGCGGTGGGCAAGGTGCATCTGCGGTGGTCCAGTCTGGTTGCTTCTGTTTCTCATAAGGCATGAGACAAGGTTGCTCTCCAAGGGGGAGGTGGAGATGAAGGCTGAGGGAGACAGGCGAGTGGGAACATGGTTCTGGTGGGTGGAAGACGGGCAGGCTAAGCATTTGAAGTAAATGCTCCTTCTTGCATATAAGTGCAGGTTTGTTTTATCCTAGGAAGAGACCCCAGGGTGGGGTAGGTGACAAGTGCCCCCTGATGGCAAGTAGGGAGAACTCCAGCATCCTCTCTGCCCCCTGCCCAGGGCCACCACCCCCGTGGGTCATGGTGGCCATTGTTCCTGAGGTGCCCTTTACACGTGGTCAAACACGGATGAGACTGTACTCAGGGGAAGGAGTGCCATTGTATGGCTCTGCCGGTCAGTGTGGCAGGAGGGGACACCTTGCTTCACCAACACAGGAACTCAAAGTCCCACAGGAGCCTCTAAACACCAGGGACGGGATTCCAGCCCAAGGTGAGGCTTTTGCTAACTCACCCAGCCCAGCTGTGCCTCTGTCCCGGAGCCCAGGTAGCGCAGCTGGGAGGGGTTGTTGGAAGCTCTTCCCATCCTGCCCTGTGAGTGGCCTGGCTCCTTGGTGGCCAGCCCAGCTTCCCTCCTCCTTGCATGTGTGAGCCACTTGTAGGCTTAGTAAATGTGGCTGCTTTTTCCCCCTAGCCTTAGGGGTGGGGGAGAGACCCAGGGTCTGCAGGTGAGGGAGAAGGTGCCAGGTGCCTTGGGGTGAACACAAAGGAATCACGCTGGAAGGATCCAGGGAGGTGTCGGGTCTTCCCTGTGCCATGTTGGACTTGTGGATTCTCCAGAGCTTCTCCAGGAATCATGGACCACAACATTTTTTCTCTGCTTGGGTTGGATACCTCCTCCAACTGTCTGGGGAGACAGTTTGTGTAACTGAACAGGTCTGCTCCTGGTTACTACCTTAGCTTTCTGGGGTTGCATTAAACCTGCTTAATTGGGGGCCAACGGCAAGGGACCTCAGCATATTCTATACTCAAGTCTACAGTCTCGTCTCCGTGTTCCCCTGTGTATGTACCTCTCTTAAGTCATTACCCAATACCCCCTTTATCCAACTGCTTTCACAGATTTCTGTTAATATTTACCCCATGTCAAATATGCTTGAGAAAATGTAGAAGGAAATGTCTTTACTTAGCAGATGCTAAATTAAAACCTTCCAAGGAAGACCTCAAAACTAGTGGATCACCATCATTATCATTGTCACTGCCATCATTGTCATTTCCTGAAGAGGGTCTTATTGCATGTCTTATAGTGAAATGGAAACCTCAACAGGGTTTAATTAGGCTGGACAAAGCCAGCAATTTTTTTTTTTTTTTTTTTGTGGTGCTTTCTGGTAGGGAGTTCAGAGTCAAAATTGATTCTTCCCTCTCAATGTGAAACTCAATTTTTTTCCTGCCCTCAGGGTGGTAAGCTGGCTGCTTGGTGGCAGTGTGGGCTATACTTGGCACCAGGCCCTTTGGGATGGGGTTAGCTTAGTGCTTCCACTGGCATGGTCACCTGATGACATCGAACGGGGCAGAGCTGGAGAGCCGGAGCCAGTCGGCTGCCAACAGTTATGCAAGAGACGAGTGCCCCCGCCTGCCTCCCCGGTCGGGCAAGGTGAGCCTGGCAGGGGAGCCGAGGCCGGGAACCAAGTCCTTCGTCACTGATCTGTCGCTGGGAACTAATGAATTCCAATCAATAACCTGCGTTGGGATCCTCAATGTGCCTTTGTGCGCCAGGCTCCCCTGGAGAGGCAACGGCGGGGGGGTGGGGGGTGGGCAGCCCCGAGGCTCCACCTTGGCTTCACCTGCTTCTCCAGCCCATCACGTAGAGAACCAGGTCGCCCCCTCCCAGCCCCCCACCAGAGAGCCCGTTTCCTCCTTTGTCATCTAGGGACGACACCTGTCTTTCAGAATTGTTTTGCGGTCTGAAAATAAGCCACATAAAGAATCTAAATAAAATGATTGGCCTCCAGTGAGCCCCAAATGAAGGACAGGATGCTTTACGGACCACAGATTCCTTCTCTAAATTTACTGAGCACTTATTATGCACCAGTTCCTAAGTTGAAGGATTTGCACATATGATTCCATGAAATCTTTGTGTAGATGCGAATTTCCTTCCCATTTTTCAGAAAGAAAAAAAAGGTGGTTGAGGAATGTGGTGCGCCCCATCACACGAGAGTTAGGAGTGGAGACAGAGTTTGAGCTCAGCCTGTCTGGCCTCAAAGTCTTAACCAGTGAAGACGATTTAAGGAGGGAGGAGATGTTCCGAAAAGTTCTAGCTGCACATTCGTTTCCTGGCAAGTCTAGTGTGCTTGGCAGAGTCCAATGGCCAACCTGTCAAAGTGTCAACGTGACATTTTGTATCAGGCAAGATAGGCTAGATCTTACCATGGTGACAAACAAACCAAACTGCAGTGGCTCAACCCAACATAAGGTTGTTTCTCAGTCTTGCTGCGTGTCCCAAGGGACTTGGCAAAGGACCTCTCAGAACCGTCAAGGATCCAGGGAGGAAGTTTTCAAGTGGCTGGTGCTCTCCTGAGCGCCCCAGTGGGTGGGAGCAGCACACGCTGCTGCAGAGGTTCCATGAGGGTGACGCTCGGCACTTAGGCTTCTAGTGATGGGACCATTGAGTGACATGGCGTGACTTCAGTGGGAACAGGAAAATGCCATCCCGACAACCTCAGGCCAGGATTAGAAGGCTGAAAAGTGGATGTTCTGGTGAACACGCACATGACCACGGCACGTTTTCAACTCTGACTCACAAAGAGTTTTCAGCTCTGTATGTTGGTTTTCAAAGCCACTAGATCATCTGTGGTAGACTGAATGACTGTCGTCAGTTATTTATTCCAGCTCCCTGTGAGAGAATTCTGCTCCCCTGTCCACTGACATCAGGCACTGCCAGATGATTCACTACGACCAACTAATTGGGGAGCTGAAGTTAAGTGTTTTTCCATTTATCTTTTTTTCCCTAGTGTAAGCGTGGCATGTCCTATGTGGGGCTGCTCCTCAGTCTGCATCCTGGAGTAAACAGGATGTGAACAGAATCTCAGTGGACATGTAATATGAAGGAGAAACAATCCTTTGTGGTTTAAAGCCCCTGGGGTTGTTTGTTACTGCAGCATAGCATAGCCAAAGCAGACTGATACAGTATCTTAATCATTCTTTTTTTGCAACAGGGAATGATGAAATTGGCAATGCTGAAATTCACATTTGCCATTTGGAAGTCAGTCTATACTTTAAAACAAAAGTGCCTATAAGTACTTTTTATGTAAGTAAAAGTTATTTAGTTAATAGTACAAAAGTGAATTTCCTAAGTAGGGACATCAGATGAGACCTCTGAAGGAGACCCTGAAACATGAGTATGGTTTTAAATGCAGACTACTGGTCTGTCCTCTCTGGCCTCAGATGACTGGAGAGTGATTTACATTCATGTCCAGCTTTGGCAGAGATGGCAATGATGAAATGCTTCTTTATAGGAATGCAAAGTCCTTTGTGTTGGAGTCCAGTGACCCTCTGTGACTCAGATCCCGTCGATTAGTGACTCCTGGTAGGTGACCAGGGCAGAGGCCAGCTGGGCTTGTGTGCTCACGAGTGACTGCTGGCTCTCAAGGTCAGCTTGGAGTGCTTTCAGAGGGGACTTGTTTATCATCTGTGCAGGCCCAGCTCCGAGGCCCTTGGGAACCAGGGAATGCCTTGCTAGGACTGGCCCTCCCAATTGCCCGCCTTCTCGGCTCTGCAAAGCTTTGTTCTTTATTGTCATTCTACCCGTGTGGCTTGTGGGCGTAGAAATGATCTGCCCTGATGGAATCTGGGAGGCGGAATGACCACCTGTGCGGCTGGTGTCATGATCGTTCCCTTCGTAAAGCCCAAGAGACAGAGAGAGAGGCTCGGAGAGGCTGAGTGAGTGGAAGAGGGCACAGAGGGGAGGAGCTGTGGCAGAGAGAGGTGGCTTTGGGGAAAGAAGCTTACTAAGTAATTAGTAAACAAACGAGATTGTAAGTGGGTGGGTGTGGGGCAGAGGAGCAAGGGCCAGGCCCACTGGAGAAGCAGCTCTGGCTCTTCACCATCCGCAGGAGTGTGTGTGCGCGCGCGCGCGCACGTGTGTGTGTGTGTGTGTGTGTGTGTGTGTGTGTGAATGATTGGCATGGTTTCTTCTGGCCATTAGAAACCACCAGGGAGAACTCCTTGCCGGCAGCATCCCACAGAACTCATATGACTGATGACCTGGGAAATAACCCCACTCTACTTACTTAAGGACACTAACTAGAGGCTGCACTATCTGACACCTGCCTCCTTCTGCAATGTTGAGTGCTGACTTCAGCGTTTGAGCCTGAGCTAACCTCTAGCTCCTTGTCCACTTTTGCCTTGAGTTTGAATTCTGCGTTGAGTGTGTGGTGTGACCACCAGTGACTGCTAGGGAGCATCTGTTTTAGCAGATCTCCATGACCTGTTGGGTGAAGGATGAAGGGTGGGTTTTCTGGCACTGGTTCTTTTAATAATGACACATTTTATTCAGCAGCTTAGACTTTTCAACTAGAACACTACACGGTGACCTCGATACCTTGTCTTCTCCATGATGGGACCTGTTGGCTAGAGCTATTGGGTCAGGTCCCTTACAGTATTTTTCCCTTTGGTGGGTGCTGGAGGAGTCTCAGATGCTGTGTGTCCTCTACAGCTGCCCACCTCAGGTTGTCAGGATGTCCCATCAACCAGACCAAAGTGCCCCCAGCTGCTGCTGGTTACAGATTTCACATATTTGGGGTCATCCACTGTGGTAGATTCTATTGAGACGGACATTTTGGAAGGAAGCCCTGAGTAAATAAGCCGAGTCTGATGTTCAAAGAAGGAAGGAGTGGATTTCTTGATGACAATGGATGGTCGATTTTGACCTTGGTAAAAGATATCCATGTCTTTAATTAAAAAAAAAAAAAAATCACTCCTTACAGAAATTTGCAAGGAGGATACCTCTGTAGAGATTTTTCATCCAAGTTTTAGCATTTCAGATGTTATCAACCAACTCTTTTCCCACTCTAGGTAGTTGGGCTTATCACTCTTAAAGGAAGAATCGTGCATCCAGAGATAATGGCTTGCCAGAGGCGGGATTAGCTGTACTTATCCAAAGGAGAAAATTAGGTTTGGGAACTGTAATGACCATGAGCTATCGTTGCTGGAAATAGCTTACGAGCACTGTAGGCCAACCCTCAACCCCCTCACCCTTCAGACTCTCCATCTCACAGTCCTCCCCGTGACAGCAGGGTGGCATTGTGACTACAACAAAGAAAACTGGTTCCTGGGAATAAGACCGGACGGAACACCCACGTCTCCCAGGGGCATTTGGATTTCAGAACTGTTTTGTGGCACGTCTTGTTTAAATATATGATTGTTAAAAATTCATGTGAATGCCTAGAGAATTTTAAAGTGAATCGATAGCATTTGGAAACCAAGGAAGGAACCTTAAAGAAAAAGGGAAAGTAATGGTGGGAGAAGGGAGAATAGAGTACAGGGACACCGGCTGTCTGCCTGTTAACACCAGTTACCTTTCTGATTCTGCATTTCTCTGCAGAATCTTCATGAACCAGGAGTGCTCATGATGTGAAGATGGGGGACCTGGAGGAGCACCATATGGGGGTGGGGTGGACCTTCAGTTCCTGCTCTGCTAGTGGCTGTTTGACCTTAGCTAAGTCACTGGTCCTGGCCTTTGTCTTCTCATCCTTAAAACAAGAGTTGGATGAGGATCCATCCAGCTCAGGAGGCCTGGGATCTGTGATATGACCTATGTGGCTCAATTCCCAGTGGAACGAGCCTCCCCAGAGTGGGGGATGTCTTGCCTTCACCTGGTTCTGGGTGTGCCAGTGCTTCTCCTCGGTAACACTCAGACAGTGGCTTCTGGGCAACCAGCATCGCTTACTGGTCCACATTCGTCCTTTGATATCTGGGGCAGGGGGATTGTTCCAGGATTCGTGTAGATATCCACATTTGCAGATGCTCAGGTCCCTGCACTATATAAAACAGTGTAGAATTTGTATATAACGTGTGCACACCCTCACATAGACTTTAGATCATCTCTTGCTTACTTACAATACCAAATTTAATGTAGAGGCTATGCAAATAGTTGTTAAACTGTATTGCTCAGGGAATATTGACAAGAAGAAGTCTCTGTATATTTAGGACAGATGGAATTTTTTTTTCTCTCGAATGTTTTTAATCTTTGGTTGGTCAAATTCACAAATGCAGAAAGAACATTTAGGGAGGACCACTGCAGAGTGTTGTTATCTAGTATGTCTCATGAGGGCTGGCTCCTTCTTGACCTTGCTTTCCCCATTTTTCTATGCAGGATTGAAATCTTTCAGAAGTTCTGTTCTCTGAGATAACACACACACACACACACACACACACACAGACACACACACACACAAACCAAAACCAAAACCAAAACCAAAACTAAAACAAACAAAACTCCAACATAGGATGGAAGAAATCGGAGATGGAAGGGGAGCTCTAAGTTGACAGGCTTACGAGATCTCACCCAGGGACAGATTCTGGGCGAGAATCTCTTGTGATTCAAACAAACAGATTATAAAAGACAAACAAAAGCTGACACTCATGAGTCAGTTGTGGTTTGAACACTTAGTAGACACTGGATCTTAAGGAATTATTGGTGATTATTTTAGCTGTTGCAACAGTATCACCTTGTGCTTGGGAAAGTGTCCTTATCCTTTGGAGAAACAGCTGACATGCTTGCAGATAAAATGAGATGATACCAAGGGCAGCTAGTGAGCAGGATGCAGATGACGCACGTGGGCCACAGGCTGACAGTTATCAGAGCTGAGTGACGGGTACCCAGGGGTTAATGGTACTATTTGGTCCATTTTGGTATAAGTTTTGTAATTTTCATAATAAAAAATGTAAAATATAAAACCCCCAAAGGCTTGCCAGGATTCATCTACTGGGGCACATTTGCCGGGGTGTAGGGAAGGTCTCGCTGTCATCGCTGCATAATCGTTGAGGGTAAATATGGAAGTTTATCAATCAGAAAGGCTGCAGCGAGGCGCGCTAGCTGGCAGTGGTCCCAGCTCTGTGTGGCTGCCATCTAGCCTTGAGGCCCATTTGCCCTCTATAAATAACAGGCTATGTGAATGCTTTACTATTTTAACGCACACTTGCCACAGCTGCGGATCATGTTTGTTTACGTAGCTGTGAAGCCTTCTGTAAACATCACTATCTCAAAATTGCCCATGTGTCAGGAACATAAAGGGCCCCCTTTAAAAATATAGTTGCAGATGAGACGCAGCCAGCTCCTGGATGTCTGGGTGGCTGGTGTCAGAATTTTCCAGGGTTTGATTCATTTTCAAAAATAGAATCACATGACAGGAATGGTCTCCGGAGGTCGCCTCCAACATCCCTCGGCAGGACCAGGTCTAGAGCACCCCTCTGACTTCAGGCCGCAGCAGAACGAAGGTACCTGTGGAGCATGTGGGTCTGTCCTTTAGGAGTGTGAGTTTGTCTTTTACCAGCTCCTTCGAGACATTGAGGATGAGCAAGCCTGGTGTCCTGCCTTCCAGGGGCAGCAGACAGAGGAACCCAAGTGGTCCACCACTGTAGGGCAGCTCCAGGTCAGGGTCACTGTGTGCCCACTGCATGCATGATAGGAAGGGTGTGTTGAGGCCACGATGCTGCCTGGCAGATGTCCCCTCATCCAGACCACGGAATGTCACTTAAGGTCAGCTAAGAATATTCTGAAGGAAGTCATGAGAACAGCAGAAGCCGTTTGGTGTCAGCTTGCTGTTTTCATGGCTCCGGATTTCCAGCCTGCACTACAATGAATAATTAGTTCCTTGTGAATTTGTTTTCCTCGAGTGTGCATTTGGTCCACATTGTTTTTCCTGTGTCTTTGATATATTGATCATTGTTCCTCCCTAAGGGCCTCTTTAGTGCCCATAAATCCCAACTGTGGTTTTCATTCACAAAGAAAAAGCATCCTGCTGTAACCTAAGAGATCGGTAGCACTGGAAGTGCTGAATTGTATGAATCCCATGAGGGAAGGACCAAGACACGTCCAGCTTCCAGACACTTCCAGAACACTCTAGAACACCTCTCCTCCACTTTCTAAAAATGGAGAAAACCATTTTTTCCCCCAAAGGAAATAGATAGTGGTTGCCTTTTCTCAGGGACAGGGGCAAGAGTCTTGATTCTTTTGTTGGCAACTACCCAGGGTTCCCTAAGCAAGCCTTAGAAAAGGCCTCCAAGCCCTCAGAGGCAAGTATCACTGCTAATTACCAAGAAAAAGAGGTTTCTTGCTTTGGATTGTGTCACTCATTACAAGCTGTCATCGGAAAGACAGGGTCCGCGCCCCAGGGAGAATTCCCACTCAGGTATATCACAGAGAAAATCAGCTGACTCCAAATTCATTTAGTTTTTGAGACCAGGCCTTGGTTTGAGGGAGTGCAAAGCCCTTTCTGTAATTTGAAGCTGAGGTTAACATCAGTGATCAGTCTCCAGCGGCTGCTGCTTCTCGAGCTCCGTGATGCAATGCCTCACCTCCCTCCTGTCCCACGGGAGAAGCCGCAGAGAGAATCTGATACAGAGACTTCACTGGATAATGAAGTCGGCCAATTGTACCACGTGTGTGCATGAATTTATCACAACAAGTCCCACTTTTATGTTCAATTGTAACAAAAATAAATGGGGGGCTAATAACAGTAGAGGAAGGGGATGCGGGAGGGAGAAGGAGGGGAAAGGAGAAGCGCTGGGGACTGACCTGCGTCCGTCCGTGCGGATGTCACAGGGAGCCCTCCTGTTTTGTAGGAGTCAAAACAAGACAGAAACCCTTGGCTGAGAGGGGTCAGTTCATGCTGCTCTGGGGTGAGCCTCAGAGGACACCACTAGGGGGATCCAGAGTCTCCGAGCTCAGGGAGGCTGGAGAAGATTCTGGTCTGTGGGACAGTGACAGAGCTCCCTGCCAAAGTGACACTCCCCTTGCCCTTCCTCGCACCCCCCACCCCAATCTCCCCGTACAAGGGTGGCTCCGGAGTCCTCCAAAGGTCAGACCCAAGGCACAAAGAGCCTGTTACACCTGCAGCACTTATTTGATATCTCACAAGAGCTACAGTTCACGATACGAGAGAAATCTTGAAAACGTGGGGCTCAGGGGTGGGAAACAGGGAGTCGTCCATCGCAGCACAGAGTGCTCCACGTCAGCCTCTCTCACTCACGGTCAGTGCCTGGCTACACAGCAGGTGTGGAATGCATGTGCAACTGTCCCTCAGTATCCACAGGGCAGAGGTTCCAGGAGCCCCGAGGATCCCAGATCCACAGATGCTCCTGTCCCCTGTGCAAAAAGGGCATAGTATCTGTACAGAACCCACCGGCACCTTCCAACATGCCTCTGTCCTCTCTAGACGGCCGACCCCTCCTAGCACCAGGTCAAGGCTAGGTAAGTAACTGTCACGTGGTGGTGCTTAGGGAATAGCCACAGGGGAAAGGTAGTCAATGTTCAAGACAGATGCTTTGAAAAATATTTTAGGCCCATGGTCGGTTGGCTTTGCAGATGTGGAACCCCGAGACCTGGGTCTGTGGCTATGGAGGGCCCGCTGCGGGCTGTGACTCTTTAAAGCTGTTTTCAGATTAGGTCCAGATTCTTTTCGTTCTATGGAAAGGAAAGTGAAGTGTTTAGTAAAAATGGGCCATTTCCTGAGTTCTGGCATTGAGCTCCATGCAAAGCCCTTTTCTCAGGTTTTCAATGTTTGCTGCATTTCAAAAACTTATCAGTCATAAAACTGTGTACCACCAAGGAGACTTTGCCCGCTGGGACAGGGAGACAGGAACAGGCGGTCACAGACTTCCCTTTGGAAGGGACAGGGGGTTAGGTTCCTTGTTATAAGCTGATGGAGAGTCTAGCCTGGTGTTGAGCATGCATTTTTGGATGATATTGATGGGGACAGACAGATGTGAGTGGTGGGAACATGAGGTTAAGGGACTAATTCTATAGAAGGGACGCACTGTGCGGACCCCCACTGTGCCGACCCTCACTGTGCCAACTCCCACTGTGCTGACCCACATGTTTTCTTTTCCAAGAAACAATCTATCTGCAGCCCTGCCTGGCTTAGGTGGACCGATATGTCACATTCCTCAGCAAACCACCTGCTACCTGAAGAACAAACGGAAGCCTGAAATAATGACGGTAAGAGGCACTCAAGTTACCCTGAAGGGGGAGACTTCTGTGACCCTCTTAACAGACCAGATCCCTGAACTCAGGGAGATAAGGAAAATCCCTCCTAACCACACAATCTGTAAGAATTCATAGTCAAGAATCCAATCAGAACTGGTCAGCATGGGCCAAGGGGACCTAGAGTTGTCATGGAAGAGGGGACATTAAACTCTCATGTCATCCTGCTGTCAGTCAAAAGTCAAGAGGGCAAGATCTCCAGAAACTTCTCTGGGATCCTCAATAAAACTGGAGTGCAAGAGAGGCATTGCTGTCCCTCTCCTCTCTGAGAGGACCCGCCCTCTCCCTGGAGCGTGTCCCCTTTCTCTTCAATGAGCTCATGCCTGTTACTCTGAGGGACACGTCTGAAACCTTTCTGACTTGATCACAAGAACTGTGCCACTTCAGCTTCCTGGAAGACCCGGCCCTGCAACAATATGAGCCAACTCGAAGCCTCAAATGCAAGACTTCAGACTGCAGAAGTGGAGACTGCAGAGTGAAGGGGGTCCAAGGTGAGCAGCGGTCGCTCAGAACAGGTGAGGAGCAGGGAATGAGTGCTCAAGTGTGCATCCTCCCCGGAGGTGACACTGTCAGCTGGTCAGGGCTCACTGTGCAAGTTACAGATGAACATGGGCAGGAACCACTTTGCTCTTGGGATGTGGAGCATGAGTGAAGTTGAGAACTGAGTGAAGACCTCAGTAAAAACAGGTCGTTTCCTGAGATCTGGCAGAAAAGCTCTCCTCCCCTAAAACACACCCATGATTACATGTGAACAGCAGAAATGAGGTCAATAGGACTGCAGGGAATGGACCTTCACACAATTTCTCCCTTTCCTCCTGGAGATTTTCATTTTAATTTAAATTTTTTTGGTACTAGGGATGGAACCCAGAGGGACTTAACCTCTGAGCCTCATTCCCAGCCCTTTTTATTTTTTATTTTGAGACAGGGTCTCACTAAGTTGCTTAGGGCCTCACTAAATTGCTGAGGCTGGCTTTGAACTTGTGATCCTCCTGCCTCAGCCTCCAGGGCTGCTGGGATTACAGGTGTGTGCCAGGGTGGCTGACTAAGTTTGACTCATTTTTAAACCAGGTCTGCATGTGATTTCTGTGGGGGTAGAAGAATGTGGAGAGACACTGGGTGCACTTGATACAACAGAAAAACCAACGTGACAAGTTTTCTAAATGGTGCCTCAAGAAGGGGTAAAATTGCATTTTTATCAGAGCTTTTTTTTTTTTTTAATCTAACCTCTTCCTCTTGGCTTGGTAATAAACAACCACAAGTATTTAAATTACTAATGTTTTAAAGCTTCTTAAAAAAGTGCTTTAGAGACTGATCAAATTTTAATTTAAGTAAACATTTGGAAATTTAAAATATCTTCAGTGGTGTTTTTAGCATTCATTAATTTATTTCTAAAGGACTTTAAGAACCTAAATGGCTGGACTCCTTGAAGGTGCTAAGACTACAAGGCACACAGGCGTGCTATGTCACCAAGCATACAGCGATGTCCACAGGGGTGGGTTCAGCATCCTATAGCTGTAGCAAGTAAGAACATCGGGCACAGCTGAAGTGGAGCATTTAGCCCTCAGAGGGCCAGCACGGCCCGTCTTACCTGTGGCTTCCACCATCCCCTCCAGGATGACCACAATCTCCAGTTCCTCCTTGGGCAGCTGGGCTTTGGAGATCTCCCAGAAAGGGCTCTGTTGGTTAATTTCGTGGCTGATGATCAGCGGTGACACCAGAAATAGCCGGTCATCCCCTGTGTAGTACCCCACGTTGATGTCCGTCTGGTTCAGGGGAATGAACTCCCCCTCTGACGTCTGTTTGGATTTGATCAGCTTGGCTCTGATGGAGGCCTCCACGATGTGGGAGTTCCTCAGGTCCCCCACCCGGAACATGAGGCACAGTTTCCCGTCCCGCATGGAGATCACCGCGTGGGTGGAAAAGACCAGGGTCTCTGCCCTCTTCTTGGGCTGAGATATTTTTACAAACATGCATCCCACCATGAATGCGTTGACAATGGACCCCAACACAGATTGGATTAGGAGGAGAATAATTCCCTCCGGGCACTTATCTGTGATGACCCGGTAGCCATAGCCGATGGTGGTTTCTGTCTCTATGGAGAATAAAAAAGCAGAGACGAACCCGTTGAGGTTGGTGACACAGGGAGTCCACGAGGGGTCCTCTATGTGGTCCATATCTCCTCGGATGTACGCGATCAGCCACCAGATCATTCCAAAAAAGAGCCACGTCACTGTGTAAACCATGACGAAGATCAGCAGGTTGAATCTCCACTTGAGGTCCACCAGGGTGGTGAAGATGTCCGTCAGGTAGCGGTAGGTCTCCCTCACGTTCCCGTGATGGACGTTGCACTTTCCGTCTTTCCTCACGTACCTCTGGATCTTCCTTTTGGTCCGGTCCCTGCTGATGTGTCTGGGCAGGTCGTCCCTGGCCTGCTTAGGCAACTTTGGCTGGTGAATGGCCACGGGGCTCTCCACATCCTGATCCATGGAGTCCCCCTCCAGGACATTAGCTGGTGTTTGGAGAAAAGAAAAGAAACACTAATTGAGATGCTGACTCTCTGCCGGTGACAGAACTGCATGCTCTGTGTATGGCGGTGACACCAAACACGGTTTGTATAGCTATGAACGAGGAGAACGAAGCCATTTTTATTTGGCGCTATCTGGGTTCTGGTTGACTTGGGCTCCTGTGCTCACACCAGCACCTCGCCACCCAGCCCACCAGGACGGAGCTCAACGCTGCAAGATCACCTCCCTGCCAGCAGCTTCCACTGAGCGAGCTCTTAGGGCCAATGTCCCATGCTCAGTCTGAGATGCTGTGGCAAGAAGACATCTCTTAATGCAGACGATCTTATCTCTACCTCTTAGCAAACGTGGGTTCAAGCCATGCTGTTAGGAACTGAATCATGTCCCCTCAAAACCCATAGGTTGAAGCCCTGACCTCCAGTGTGACTGTCTTTAGAAATGGACAATTTCAGGCTAAAAGAGTGAGGTCCTAATCTAGTAGGATTTATGTTCTTATAGGAAGAGGAAAAGACACCAAGACGCACAGGAGCAGAGACAAGGCCATGGGGGGACACCAGGAGGAGGTGCCGTCTGTGAGCCCAGGAGAGAGGCCTCACCTGAACCGGCCCCGAGGACACCCAGATCCGCCCTTCCAGCCCCCACCACAGGACTGTGAGAAAACAGGTCTCTGTTGTTGGAGCACCCAGAACAGCTGAGGCAGCTTCGGCCGAGCAAGGCACCACCCAGGTGCACTGAGCCTCAGTCTCCGCACTTAAAACCTGATGGCGATACCAAACTCATAGGTGTTTTAAATGCTCCTTATTCATCTTAGGAGCACACTAGAGTGAGGCTTACTGTTGGGTTCATTTTGACAAAATCATACACTCATGGAATTTGATTTCCCCCCCTTCCCCTCTTCTCCTCCCTCTGCTCTACCTCTCTTCACTCATTTATTCATTCATTTTTGGTTGGTTCTTTCTACTTATGCACAAAGGTGGACTTCTCTGTGGTATATTTACGATTGCACATACCGTGGTTTCATTAAATTCACTCTGTATTTTCTCCCCTGTCCTGTTCCTCCTCCTTCCTTTTGGTCTTCTCTGTATCTTTATGACATCCTACCCCTTCCTTCTTTCTCTTGTTTTGCTCTATTTTCCACATCTGACCAAAAAAAAAAAAATCGACCCTTCATTTTCTGATTCTGCCTTATTTAGCTTAGCCTGATGTTCTCCATTTCCATCCATTTACCGGCAAATACCATCATTTCCTTCTTCTTTATGGCTAAGTAAGACTCTATTGTGTAACGTACACCACATTTTCTTTATCCATTTACCTATTGACAGGCATCCAGGATGGTTCCATAACGTGGTTATTATGGCTTAGGCTGCTGTAAGCATCGAGATGGCTCTATCACTAGAGTATGTTGATTTTAGATCTTTTGGGTAAATTCCAAGGAGTGGGATAGCTGGATCATGTGGTGGTTCCATTCCTGTGTTTTTGAGAAATATCCATGCTGCTTTCCAGAGTGGTTGTATTCATCTGCATTCCCACCAACAATGTACAATCATACCATTTCCCTCTCATCCTCACCAGCATTTATTATTATTTGTGTTCTTGATCATGGCCATTCTGCTGGAGTGAGATGAAATCTTAGTGTAGTTTTGATTTGCATTTCCCCAATCATGGAGTTGTTACAAGGAAAAGGAAATCACATGCGTGAACTGGCCTGCATGAGACAGGCCACATTTACCTCTGGTAATAAACTACTCCCTTTAACATTTAGGGCAAGACTTTTGAACAGGAGTCTTTAATTATTATTCAATTTCTGATTTTTGTTGGTAAGTACGCATGCAATGTACATTAATGGTTTATTCAATTCCAAGAAAAAAAAAGTGTGGAGAAATGTTCTCTCTCCTGGGTGTTCATACATTTGATTTGATTTCTGCCTCAACATCTAGCATCTGCAGCTTGGCACGTGGCAATTTTCTTTCTGATGGCCTCTGTGATTAATGCATCGGCACAACCATTAGCCAACGATGCACCAGGAAGCCTCTCTTAGAGTCTGAGTGCGGAGGGAGCTTTGGAACTGATTCTGCTATTAAAAGTGTGTAAACCGATGCATGAAATTACTTGTTTAGCCAATAATTTTAGAGCTTCTGAAAGTTTTATAAGCAGCTTCTCCCTCCAGGATTCCCTTTGAGGTCCTTTGACTCAGCTCTGCTTTTCATCTGCAGTGAGACTGTGTTTTTCTCTTAGTTAAAGGAGAATCGAGGTCTGGTGAGAAACATCATCTATCTGAACAAGAGAATGGCTGCGGGTTGGGGTTTGAGTGGTACCAGCTTGACTTACGGCCCTGTCTTGCTCACAGCTGGCTAGTTGCCTTGAGAGTCAATGGCGTGGATCTGTTTTTAGGATGTACCTGGTCTGCGGAGCCTGCTGTCTAGTTTGATAGCTTTCACTTTTAGATCGTTGCTCTCAATAGCCCTTCATTTGTAAATGAAAAAGTTTGCTTTTTTTTCTTCTTAGAACAGAAGCCTGGGGCAGGCCTGGCGGAGAGGCTGGACTGGGCTGAAGGCCAGTGGAGTATGGGCAGAAGAGTCCCATCCCTGCTCAGGGCCAGCACCCCAGATGGCAGATGCTTGCTTGCCGAATGGTCATGTTGGAGTGCTCACTGCTCACTTTCCCTGACTGGTCTCCAAACGTGACTCCCTGTGGCAGGACCTGTGGGTCCAAACCCTGCCAGGTTGGGAAGGCCAAGTCTGCAGAGCCCTGTGAAGGTTTTAGCAGGCCCAGGTCATCCTCTGGCCTTGACAGCCCGTCATCTGGCTGGTTCTGCCAGACCTCCCTGAGCCCTTGTCTTGAGGTGGAAGAAGAGGGTTGTTAGACTAACTGCTTCTCCCAGTCTCCTGTGATATTTCATACTTTAAAAATGTGACGGAGAAGACCTCTCCCTGCCTTCCTGCTGTTCCCAACTTGATGCTACTTTCCCCTATTCTGGCTCAAACTGCAAACTTCAAGTTCCAGGCGTTTGGCCCTGACAGGGGCTATGTGCTTGGAAGGCCAGGGAACGAGGAGTGATGGTGATCTGGGCACCTGAGGAGACCCTCTGCAGATCCCCTGTCCTTTCTGCAAGGCAAGATCCCATCACCCATCCTCCTGGCAGTCAGGGTGGCCGTGGTGACTGAGTCCTGGCTGTCGTGAGTGGGGGGTGTCTTTCCGAGCCTCAGTTTCAAACAGGGCACATGCCCCCTCCTTATGTCTTTGCCCTGCTGTGGGGGGACACTGGAGTTAAGAGGGGAGGATCCTGGCTCCTGAGTTGGTGTTGGAGATCTGCCATCTGTGTAGAAGCAAGAAGAACCATGACTGTGTTTGAACCATTATGTATTTTGTCTCCATTATCAAGTCAAGACTTATCTCCAATTTTCTGGGCAGAAATAAGTGATGCCTCTAAGCAGAAGGAAGAGCTATCAATCAGGGGGACTGGTTATGGGAAAGAAAAGCAGAAGATGGAGTGCTCTGAGGGTGTTTGGAAGATTTAGCATGTGCTTAATCAAGTGCTTGTGTTTGGTGTGTGTGTGTGTTGGCGGGGGGATGTAAGTGCACAGCCCATGTTGGTGCCTTCATAAATAAATGAGGCCAGCCCTGGGACTGTGATCAGTCTGTGACTGACAGGCGGGCTTGGTGGGGCTGCTGCATTTGCGTGGTGATGCGGGCGGGCCGGGTGCACCAAGGGAAGCCGGGAGGTGGGCCTCGGCTCAACAGTGGCAGCTGGGAGGAGCAGGAGTGGAGTTGAGGGAGACGCCAAAGCCCAGAAGATGTGAGCACTGGACGGGTGGAAGACACAGGAGCCAGGGCCTGAGAGGTCCAGAAAGGCCAGGTCAGCGAGGAGGAGAGGGCGTGGGCGTTGGGGTGGGCTGGGTCTGCTGCAGGTGCAGGAGAGGGGATGAGCGCCTCATGACTGTGTCTGGAGTCATCCAAGGGCCACTGCATAAAGAGAAGGGCCATTCTAGGCCAGGGCCAGGAGCGGAGCCGCAGGAGCCCGCTGACATGCATGCACCTTGGGCAGGGGAACGCTGCGGGAGGGAATGTGAACGATGGCTTTTGGTTTTTCTTTCTCTCTGGGAGCCCGGGTGTGAGTTTCAGCGGGGTTCTGAATTGCATTTCCAAGGGTGTTCTGAGCTGAGCAGCAGGCGAACTGCAGCTGGATGGGAAAGCAGACATTGCTCCCTTGCACAGCAAGGACACAAATGCTCCCCCAACCCTTCCAGAACTTTCTCTGGTCCGGGCCGCCCGGTGCGTGGGCCAGCATCCAGCACTAGCTGCTGCTGGTCTCCACCAGTAGCCCACAGGTGTGCTGGCCACAGAGAGTGCAGAGGACAGGCCCCCTCTGCTACCCATGAAGTAAGTGCCCTGCAAATGTGCAAAAGGGTCGGGAATGGTCCCCGGATTTGCCTCAAGGACTTGCTTTTCTGGATTTTGGTGTAAATGTGGGTCTGTGTGAGGAAACCCAGGTGTTTGTTTTGATACCCTCTCTCTCTCTTTTGCTATTTTTTCCTCCTTCTTTCCTTCTTAGAAAGTGGATCAATTTGCACAGAAGCAGCTAAGGTACAAAATCTATCTGGAAAGAAGCAATAACAAATGATGAGCCACGAGCTGCTCATCACTACCTGGTCCCTTAATCAGTGTGGCCCTGTCACAATTCAGGTGTTCTTCTTGTCCAGGGAGGCTGCCCTGGGGGTCCTGCTCTCTAGTGGGTGTTCCCCTCCCGCAAAATTCTTATGTTCCAAGTTACATAGGAGTTTGCTGTGTAAAACCTCCAGTGTGCAAGAAAAGGTACAGACAGTCCTGTAAGACCTTTTAGTGCCTCAGGGAAGGACAAACTGAGAAAAGCAAGGTCACTCAGTTTTTTGGGCAATGCATGTGTGAAAGCAAAGCTGGGCAGGGAGAGCCCCTGGACGACAGCAGGGTGGTTCCAGGGGAGGGAGGCTTGTGCCGGGCTTCAGCCTTCCTGTTAAACATTCTTAGTTTCCAAATGAGTTTATATTATTTCTATAATAAGAAAAAAAAAAAAAGAATCCAGGAATTTTCAAGTGATCTGTTGAGACCCTCTTTTGATGACTGATTTAAGAAATTGATCACCCAGAAATCTAAATAATTATAAAGCATTTGCTTGAGGCAGCTCATCCCATGCATCTGGCAGTTTAGAAACCGAGATGTTTATTTGCCCTGAACCCCAGAAAATCATAAGCGAACTCTGCAGGGTCCTCAGTGAGGGTGGGTGTTAACAGGAAGGAGTGGCGGAGAGTCAGGGGCCTGCCAGGAGTCAGCTCTCCCTGGGGTTGGCTGGCTGGTCCCTGAAGGAGGAGGGCCTTGAGGACTGCCGGGTCCCCAGTGCCACTGCAGTTGGTTGCAGGAAGAGTGCGGGTGCAGCCTTCCTGCTGGGTGGAGTCCAGTGTCAGGGGTTCAGGTGACCCTTAGTACACAGAGGCACGATTCTCCCTCATCAAAAATAACCAGCTGGATGAAAAGGCAGAACCCAAAATGGGGAAACTATTTTCCGATCATATATTTGATAAAGCACGAACGGCCAGAGTGCAGAAAAGAACTCCTTCCCGTGACTCCATAGCAGAAAGCAGCCCATTCGGAAATGAACGAAGGACTCAGTAGACATTTCTCCAAAGAAGGTGGCTAGGTGGCCACAAGCCCTCGGAAAGGTGCCTCACGCGTCATTAGAAATGCAAGGAGACACCACTCCACACCCAGAGGGGGGTATCATAACAAAGAAGCAAAGAAGGAAAAGAAACTGGAGAAACTGGAATCCTGTGCATCACCATAGACGTGCAGGGGGTGGGGCAGCCACTGGTGGGACAGCATGTGGCGCTCCGGAAGGTCAACCGCGGGATTTCCACGAGATCTGGCGATCCACCTCTGGGGGGGTCAACCCATGAGACTGAAGGCAGGCCTCCCAGCAGCGGGAAGGCAGAGCCACTGGGCCTGCGAAGTCAGGAGGGGAGTGGATAAACAGAACATGGCGCAGGCACACCTCCAACCTTACCAGGCAGCCTTAAAGAGGAAGGAAATCCTGCCACGGGCTATGGCACGGACGCACCTCGGGGACACAGTGCTAAGTGACATAAGACAGACACCAAAGACAGATGGATGAGTCCCCTCCAGGAGGAACCTGGGATAGACACATCCTAGAGATGCAAGCAGAGTGGACTTGACCAGGTCCAGGGGAAGGAGGGGAGGGAGAGTTATTTGTCTGGGACCATAGAATGTTCTGGAAATGTGGTGACGACCCCCAACATCGTGGACGTGTGCATGCCTCGGAATTGTACACCTAAATAGCTGAAGTGGTAAATTGTATGTTCCGTGTATTTAGCCCCATACAACCCACTCCAGTGGTTCTTGTGGGGTTGAGAATCCCTAGAGGGTTTCCTAAATAAGGCTCACTTCTATGTCATTTTATTTCTTTTTCTTTTCTACCTCTCCAAATTAAAAGGAAGTTTCATTCTTTAACAGAGGGACCAACTTAAAATGTTGGGTGTCTTGCCATGTGAGATCTATTATTAAGTCCTAAAAGAACTTCTTTGGGAAGAAATTGCCCTTGGTTGAAAGTACTCAGTGAGTTAAAACCCAAAGCAAAACACAGAGCAAGGAAAGGGGCCCAGGTATCCGCAAACGTGGAGGACAGGATGGGTTTGCTCAGGAAGTGGTGGGTATGTGCTTGCTTCCTGAGAGACAAACACTGGGATAGTGGGGACGTTTGACAAGAGACAACAGTCGTGTGTAAAAGTCTAGGAGCCGGGCAACAGCTTTGGTTGGTGATGGCAGAGATTCTATGTATCGGACGTACAGGGGGAAATGCGGAGAGAAGAGGACAGAGAGGCAGATGAAGACCAGGCTGGACCCCGAGGCCACTGAGTCCGGCGGAGGAGATTGCTCTTAAACTGGGGAGTGCTATGAAGGAATCGTCTATGGGTTTTTGAAAAGATCCCTCTGGAAGCCAATGGCGTGGAGTGTAGATTAAACAGAAAGGCCAGCAACCTTTTTCTGTGAAGGGCCAGACAGTAAACATTTTAGGCTTTTCGGGCAACAGAGCTCTCTGCTGCAAAGTCTTCTTCTGTTTTAAAACTTTTTACAAGTCTTTAAACACGTAAAACTATTCTTAGCTTCTAGCTCACGGGTAGGGTCATAGGAACAGAGCCCGCCGGTGGCGTCTGGCCCCTGGGCTGCAGGCTGCAGACCCTCTGGGTGAGGGGGAGGCAGGCAGGGAGGAGAGAGGCCTGGTGCTGAGTAACGGAGTAGCTACGGGCCTGGACGGTGGCCAGGTCCAGGTCTGGAGAAGGCACGGCCTGGAGCCCAGTGAGTGGGAGGGAGTGGGCGGACTGGGGGTGGGGTGGTAGGCTGGGCAGAGGTGGCCATCCAGGTGAGCGCGCCTTTGGGAGATCAGGTGCCTGGGCTGTTGCTGGGGGGCCACCTGGGCCAGGCTCTGGACTGGGGAGGTGTCAGCCAAAGTTGTAGCTATGGAAATGGATGTGAGCTGAGGGGTGGTGGGTGGTGGGTGGTGGGTGGGGTGGGGGAGCGGGCAAGGACTCACGGCGAGAACCTGGAGACTCCAGATCCCGGAAAACCATTACAGAAAGAAGCCAGCAGCCAAGGAGAGCAGAGGCAGGGACCGAGAGATGTGAGGAGAAGAGTCCTGGCAGGACGCTGCGTGGGCCGCGCGTCCCGGGGGCAGGCGCCAGGGAGCAGCACCCATGGGCGTCAGGCAGCACAGGCTGGGGACAGCTGGTGGCTCCCTGAGGAGAAGACGATGAGTCCCCTCCCTATTCTCCAGATCACAATAAATTCTGAGCAGATCAAGGATTTGCATGCAAAAAATAAGACTACAGAAGTAGAAGATGTATTTTTAAAAATAATTCTAAGAGTTGAGAAGACCTTTTTTTTTTTTTTTTTTTTTTAAAAGCCATAATAGGAACCCAGAAACTATTTTAAGAGACGGATATTTTTGACAATATGAAAAACTTAAATGTCTGTAAAAAGTAAGAAGACAAACCAGGAAAAATATCTGCAGCACATAACACATATGGTCCCCATGTACAAAGGCAGTGAATAGTCTGATAGAAACGTGGTGGAAACGCACAAGGAGTTCCTGAGACAAGCGACACACAGCGCTGGAGAACAGGTGAGGAGAGCCTCAGAGTCAAAGCCACGCACGGAAAATGGCAATTTTTTTTTAAACCTAAGATCAGCAACACTAAAAATAAGCACCAAATGCCGGGTGAGTGTTGGGAGGAAGCGGGACTTTGAGCTCCTGGGTGCTATTGGACACGTGGAATCACAGTTTTTCTGTAGACAAGGGGGACAGTGGGTGCCACAATTAGAAAAGAGAATATACTTTGGATTAACAACCATTCTGAGAAATTAATTTCACCAATGTTCCTGCGCTGCACGCAGGGAATGTACTGCAGCCTCTTATGTAATGATGAGAATTCACTTAATGTCCATCGAAAGAGCCCTGGTTAAACACACGGTCGCAGGTCTCATCAATGGAGTAGCACGTGGCCATTAAAAATGACTTGCCAGGGCTGGGGTTGTGGCTCAGTGGTGGAGCACTTGCCTAGCATGTGTGAGGAACCAGGTTTAATTCTCAGCACCGCCTATAAATAGATACATAAAATAAAGGTTCATTTGCAACTAAAAAATATTTAAAAAAATGATTTGTCACTCTTCTGAGGTCTTCTGCCCTCTGGAGACCACCTTCTCAGGGAAGCCTACATTTAAAACAGCAGCCACTGCCCGCAGTGGTCACTCATCTTTTCACCCATGTTTGCTTTTTCTGTAGCTCTTTCCACCCCCAAGTTGGTGGACATTACTTACTACATTCACTTTTTTAGGGAGGGGGTACCAGGGATTGAATCCGGGGGTGCTTAACCACTGAGCCACATCCCCAGCCCTTTTTGTACTTTATTTAGAGACAGGGTCTCATTGAGTTGCTTGGGCCTTGCTAAGTCTCTTTGCCCCTGTTGGAAGAGAGAGGGCGCTCCCCCAGGGCAGGAATCCATCTGTTTTAGTCACTAGAGCTCAGGACCTTGGAAGAAGGACCTGGCACACAGACTGGGGCTCTCACACCTATAGCTGGATGAGGGCAAATGTGTTTATTGATTGGAAAATTGTCCCTACCCTAGTGTTAAGGGTAAATCAGAAAAAGGAACATGAGATCTTTGCATGCATTTCCTTCTTACAACAGTGTGTGAGTGAGAGAGAGAGAGAGAGAGAGAGAGAGAGAGAGAGAGTGTGTGTGTGTGTATGTGTGTGTGTGTGTGTTTACAGAAGAAGGTTCTCCAAAGTATCAATTTTGGTCCATCTCTGGGTTGAAAGTTTGTGTGGGTGTTTTTGCTTTTCCTCTCAATTTTTCTATATTTAAATTTCCCTTAATATGTCCCTATTATCTAAAACAAATCAGTAGGAAACATAAAACCATTTCTGTCTTGAACAGCCAAATCCAGTGCTGCCCAGGCCTCCTGAGATGTGTCCACTGGCAGTTGGATTCACAGCACAGTGGGTGGAAGAGCGTCCTCTCTACGTCCACGTCAGCCCCAAACCTCAGAGGGGGCTCCTTGGGAGCAGGGACTTTGCGGAAGTAACTGGGGTAAGGATGAGGCTAAGGTCACACTGGATCAGTCAGGCCCTAAACCCAGTTAGACTTCCTCACACGACCTGGAACTGAATGACCGGACAGCAAGGGGCCAGCGAGGATGGAGGCAGAGGTGGGAGGAAGCTGCCATGCCGGGGGGCGCCGGAGCCTCCTCTCCACCTGGAAGAGGCAAAGGGGGTCCTCCTGTGGAGCTTCGCAGGGTCCGGGGTTTGGAGTCTGACCTCGTGAGTTGTGAGGGGATGAGCTTCCGTGCTTTGCGCCAGTCAGTTCACCATGATGTGTCACGCAACTCCAGCCCCAACCAGCCCAGGGCTCCCAACCAGCCCAGGGGTGCTTTGGAGAGGTTGGTTCAGGGAGTGGGAGTGGCGTGTCCCAGGCAAGGCTGTGGTCTGGGAGGACGTAGGTGAGACCTGAGTTTGAAGGCAGGGAGCGCTGGAGGGGGTGGTGGGAACAGGGACTTGTGCATTTGCCTGGGCCACGAGTGTGCGTGTGGACTGGGAGTTTCGAGTGCATTTACATGCTGAGAAGGCTCCAAAGGGGACAGTGGGCATCATGAGGCAGGTGGACAGGGGGTGAAGTAAGGTGTTGGGTGGGAGAGGTCAGATGGGCAATGCCAAGAGCACAGGAAGAAGGGTGGGCACTGACTTCCTGGCGGGGAGGTGGGCGCACCCTGGAAGGGAGAAATGGGGACGTTTCCCTCTGGCTTTGTGCTGCAAAGGGGCCTCACGTTCGTTCTTCTTGGAGAGTGAATTTCAACAAAACCTATTTCAGCAGCTTCACTGAGCTGGATCTGCTTGCAGCAGTGCAGATACCTGAGCTCAGTGGGTCAAGGGAAGAGGTTGCAGATGGCTACTCACAGACCCGAGTTCATAGCAGCACCCCTCACGGTCGCCAAAAGGTAGAAGCAACCCGGGTGTCCAACAGGGGTTTACAACACAGTGGAACATGACTTGGCCTTCAAGGGGAAGAGATTCTGCCACAGGCTGCCCCCCACACAAACCTTGAGGCCATTGTGCTAGGGTAAGTAATGCTTCTAAAATAACAAACACGCTCTGATTCTGCTTGTGGGAAGTCCCCAGGTGGTCAGATCCACAGAGACTGCTGGGGCTGGGGCAGGGGAAATGGAGTGTCTGTTTCTAATGGGTACAGAGTTCCTGTGCAGGGAGATGAGAAAGTGCTGGAGATGGGTGGCGGTGGCCACTGCAGGACAATGTGAAGGATCATAATGCCACTGACACATAGCTAAGAAACGTCCCAGTGCTGAAGTTTATGTTATGTGTATTTTGCCATAACAAAAAGAAATTGCATTAAATAAAGAAAAGCATATATGTGTATTTCACACGAGAGCTTCGCTTGTGAAATGCTCTCCTGCTTTACTTTAGGAAAAGGTTCACAGAGTTACGATGCTGCAGATGAGGAAGGACGGGACTTTTATTATTGCATTCATTTTTGCATTTTTCCATTTGTGGCCACTCACCAGTTCCAGTGCCTCTGGGCGTACTTAGGAATGTTGGAACTGTAAAGTGGATGCTGAGAGGAGATTACGGAGGAGAAGCGCCTTCTTTATGATCTGGGAAAGGAATTTGAGCTGTGGTTACAAGGGCTGCTGCTGTTCAGGTCACTGGTTTTCCTCTGGCCCTTGCCCTGATGCCAACCCTCTGGGCGTGTCCTTATCTGGAGCTTCTCTCCGACAGGGCCTGGTAAGCGGGCTTGTTGTTCATGTCTGCGGTGCGTGTGAAGTTCTGTACCTGGAGCTCTTGGGACCACAGGAGGCTGCTATAATCAGAAGTCTAGACAGACGTGGAAGTTTCAGTCGGAGGCGCCGATGGTAAAACAGTCCCTACCTTCCACCGGGAACTTGGGACAGCTACTAAAGGGCAAAGGATCCTATTAGAAATTTAGCTTAAGGGCCTCACAATGTGAATTTAAATTTAGAATGTCTGGTACCCACTGAAAGGTCAAATGCTGACGGTGGCTGCTAGTAGGATGTAGCTTTGTGAAATGTGCAAATTTCATTGCTCGGAGGAGACAAATGACAGGTCGCTTTGGGCTGAATAAAGGAAATAGACATTGAACACTCGAATTTCTCTTTTAAAGGGAATTCAAAGGTCAGAATCTTAGACAGAACCATTAGGAACCTTGCAGGACTGCCGCGTTCGGTTGTGCATATTGCCCACTACACAAAGGTATCCAGAGGAAGGGACTCGAAGGTTAGAATATAGTGGTGCTTTGTTGGCCAAGCCACTTGCCCTTTCAGAGGCCCTTTGGTGCTCAGAGGGAAGGGCACCTCTTGTGAATTTTTAAAAAGCCCCTTATGAGCCAACAGCCTTCCTGGAACTATGGATATCAATATTCTACCCTTTTCCTGTTTTGTACCCACGTGGAGAAGCGAGGCCCAGGGGATCCTGGAGGGGGCGGTGGAGCCTGCTCTGAGTGAGCCCCTGGGTTTCCGGTCTGTTCTCCACCTTCTGAGCTCCGCAAAGCGGTGGCTGCTCTGGGCTTCCCCCCGCCCCAGGGACCCTGGCCTTGGCGATTTCCTTCTGAGAAAAGTCACTGTGCTGCTCGTGATGACCCCGGCCTGGGGCTCAGAGACAGCCAGGCCTGGCGACCCCAGTCCTGCTGCCTGTGGGTGGCCTGCACCTCTAGGCTCTTCATTGGCACAAAGGGTGACATGCCTGCCTTGCTGGGTTGTTGAGGGAAATAAATGACATCACACATGAGGCGAGGTGGCCCTGTGACCGGGCCGGGGTCAGGGCCAGACAGGCCTGGAGCGCAAGTCTGCACTTCCTGCTCCCGTCTCTGAATCTCAGTTTCTTCAGTCATAAAGTGAGAGTGATGAGAGCCACCTCACAGAGTCACCGTGAGAGGAAAGTGAATGGCTAGGTGTGCAGCTGGCAATATCCAACAGATGGGGACAATTAAGGTCACATCCAGGTCACAGGAGGTCCACAACTTTCAAGTATGACAATCTCTCTTTCTATAAGCTCAATACTGTCCTGGAAACTGAGGAATTCAGGGACAATCTACAGTGCAGATCAGGCAGACCGTCTGGAAGCTGAGCGTGTGCTGGATCGCACACAGCCTGCAGTCCCTCCCACATCAGCGTGCTGTTGCCTTCAACCTGAGGACCCAGGATGTCCTAGTGCACCAGAGACAGAAGCCAGCGGTGCTGGACTCACTGGGAAAGGGGATGATCATGACAGTAGGGTGGAGACAAGAAAGCCAGCACTCGCTCTTACCGGGCATTCACTGTGTGCCAAACCGGGCAGGCAACAGCCCACGGGGAGGGGCTGACCATGGACAGAGATGGGCAGGCTGCAGGTCCAGCTCCTTGGTGAAGCTGACCCATCTCGAGCGGCAGAGACAGGGGTCAGGACTGGTGTCAGGCTGGCTTCAGAGGCAGATGAGAAGAAATGCGCGTGCATGCACGCGTGTGTGTGTGTGTGTCTGTATGTGTGTGTGCACACACAATGTGAGGCAATGAGGAGAATCCACCTCCCTGGTGTGTGAGAGGAGTGAATTTCCCCAGTGGCGAAGAGGAGGTGGAGTATGGAGCCAGGGACCCGGGGGCTGTGCCTGGGACAGGGGTCTGGGGTAAGATGGGGATGGCGGAGGAGGAAGAGAAGGGGCTGATGTCAGAGGAGAATTTGGCGAGTGGGGAAGTCCTGGCACCTTATAAATCCCTGCGTTGGGAGGAAGCTGGCCCATGAAGGATGGATGTGCGCTTGTGGAATGCCTGCGGTGGCTGGCACCGAGCTCTGCAGAGTCGTCACGCTCCGCTCAGGGCTCTGCTTCCAAGCCAGGGCACGTCCCATGAACCAAGCAACCTGAAATGGGAAGTGCCCCAGGTGTTGAGGCGGGTGGGGGTCAAGGGGCCAGGACCACCGTGTACCCAAGGAAGCACCTGCAGACGCCTCCCAGGAGCAGGTGCAGGCAGAAAGGGAGGAGGACTGAGCTGAGCCGAGGAAGGGGAGGCCGGTGGGGGCACACTCCTCAGAGGACAGGCCAGTGGGCTTAGCACCCAGGAAACCCCTGGAGGCATTCTGGGGACAATGAACCTGAAACCTGGCTCCCACGTGAGGGAGGGAGCCACCTGTGGACAGAGCAATGGAGCCCAGAGGGAGCAACAGGACCTCCCAGGGACGGGAGGACATGGAACAGAGGACACAGCGCTGCCCTCGGAGGAAACACCAGCCCCTCTGTCATCAGGGGCACCTGCAAGGCACGGCACAGGGGACAGGCTGCTCCCACAGCTGGGAGCGGGACGGAGATGGCAGTTCCAGTCCTGTCGAGGGCTGCAGCCATCCATCCTGGAGAGCCCAGGCTGAGATGGGATTTCCAGTCTGAGGAGGGGCAGAGAGAGCGTAGAGATTTCTTGGTTTCCCTAGAATAGCTGAGACCCACGGCGCCCCCAAGCCCAGGTCTAGGACTGTGGAAAGCCTCCTCTTCTAGAAGGTGCTTTGGTGAGCTCTTGGGGGGAGGGAAGGGGAGACTCTTTCAGAAGAATCCACAACTCTATGCCTGAGGGACATGGCGTTCCTCTGGGGTGAGATCCATTTGGACTTGCTTCAACTCCACCGTGTTACGGTTCCTATGACGGAGGGAAGAATAATCCAACCAAACCCTGGCATTAACCACCGTTCTGATTCTAGACAAAGGTCCCAAGCCACCTCCCACAGCCCCTTTCTGTAATGGACTCTGTCTGGTGAGCAGGAAATGAGTCTTATTTCTTCTGCTGTCCTCCTGGGGATGCGAAAAACTGGGTTCAGAGGGGGAGACTGGGTCCTGGGTAAGTCACTTAGAGTGACCGAGTGATTGAGGGATCTGGGAAAACTGACCCCACAACCAGACCCCCCCTTGGGTGGCTCTATATGGTACCAGCAAAAAAGAAGGCTCCTGGCACCCAGGTGGGTAGGGGCGTTCTCTGTTCTAAAAAAGTATTTCATCAGGAAACTGTCACTTTCCTCCATCAACCCCCTGGCTTCACCTCAGGGCACCATCTCTGGGCACTGTGTGGCTCGACTTTGCATGTTGAGAATCTGCATTCTGAACAGACTAATTCTGACCTCCTCTCCTATGAGGGCTGGGTCCTCAGAGTGTGCTCCAGTGCGCACACTAATTCATACGTCAATAAAACAGAAGGGCTTTTACTTAGATGTGGCTTAGCTTCCGGGAGATACTTGCTCAGGGGGCAAAAGGCTGACATTTTTCACTCCACTGAGCCTGTGCCCTTCTGGGGAAATCTGTGGTTGGTGTTTCAGAGTCTGTCAAAGAGAAGCCTTTGGCTGCAGATTTTGAGCTCTCAGAAACAGATATTCCCTGAGCCTGGCTTTTGTGGAGGGGATATGCACAGACGGACTCACACCCACCCTCACTTGTTACCTCGTCTTGGGCCAGCAGCCTAACCTGCCGGCATCTCAATGTCCAAAGGACTACAGGTGGACAGTTTATTCCACCATCTTCTACTTTGAAAAACATCCACTACAGCATACACAATTTTGTTGAGGGTGAAATAAGAAATTTTTTTACAAGAAAGCTTGCTGTGATTCTGAATGGCCTCAATCCAGCATCTTATTTTCTCTAGAAAGCACATGAAACAATTTCAGTGTACGCTCTCCGAGGCTTCTGCAGCTTCCGGCTGTCGCGAGGGCATGGTCTGACGTCTGTGTTCTCCTCAAGGTGGCCGAGGCGGCCACCAGCTCCTGGTCAGAGAGCGGAGGGTGCTCTTCCCAGGAGTCTGTTGGTTCTAAGTGTTTTCCTCATTTGTTTGATCCACGGTGCTGGGCACCCTGAGACCCTGAGTGTGGACAGGCACCCTCTTTAGGCTGGATGTGGCTCTTGGCTGTTTTCCTTCTGCACCACCAGCGGGGGGGGGGGGGGGNGGGGGGGGGGGGGGGGGGGCTAGGTGACGCGTGGTGGTGGTTCCCAGGTCAGGGAGGTGGGAGGTGCTGCCCAGCCAGGAATGAGTGGAATGAGGCTCCCTACATGACCTCTGCCCTCCGGCAGGTGTAAGTGGAAGATTCCTGACAGTGGGCCAGGCCCGAGGTCTACAGAGGACAGAGCAAGACCTGAGGAATGCTTAGATTTCTTCTCATTCCTGGAAGACTACAGGTCAGGCTAGTCCAGTGTTGTGCTGGTGAACTGGCTCCCGGGGAGGTGGGGAAAGCCTTGATTTGGAGCATTCCCCAATTTTTGTGGTGTGAAAGCCCCACCCTGGCTCACATCAGGCCATCCAGCTCTCAAAACTCCCCATATCCAACAACCGGTGGTCACGGGCTGGGGAGAGCTCACCAGGCTGGATCAAGTCCTATCCCCAGAAGTGGGGGCTGAGGGATCCTGTTTTGCTGGGATTTGGTGGGAGGAGCTGGGAGCAAAGGAGTTGGGAAATGAAGAGATAATGGGTTTAGGACGTCCTGCCTACTCTGTCTTACTCTTAGAGAGTTCTAGAACAAGTTAGCCTACTAAGGACTCTGAGAATGAATATGTTTCTTGGACTTGTCTCCCCCAGCACCCCCCCAAGCTTATTTGAGCCGAGGGCAACCTACACACACCTTGGTTCTGCGGAACCAGTATTTGAGATGTATTTGGCTTGGCGGATCCTGAATGAAGGATGGGGACACTGGGGGGTGTCAGGGTCCCTGCTTTGCCTTCTTCACCTTCCCGAGGGGACAGCCCCATGGCTCTCGTCTCCGTCTGAGTCAGCCCAAAGCTGCCAGCCTGTATGTCACCAAGAGTGTTCCCTCTTGTCCTTGGTGCAGCGACTCCCCTTTCCCTCCCTCCCTCGGGAAGGAGGGAGAAGTGACTCAGTCAACCAGCCACCAACAAAAGCGAGAGTGACATATTATCCCAATAGAGGAAGATTCTCTGCCACGCATGGGAGGCTGGCTCCGAGTGTTGGTAGACTTGGAGGGTGGGATGACAGCAAAGACTCCAAATAGACCCACAGAGTCAGAGATGGGCGCCCCGGGGCCGGGAGCACCCACACGCCATGGTACTTTCACGTCCGCCCACTCCTGCTT
Source organism: Marmota marmota marmota (assembly GCF_001458135.2). NCBI lineage: Eukaryota > Metazoa > Chordata > Mammalia > Rodentia > Sciuridae > Marmota > Marmota marmota. Next base: position 57,368,508 of record NW_025999968.1, read on the forward strand.
TTCCTATGGGCTTGGAAGTGCAGTTATCATATCCGTGAGGCTGAGCTGCCCCTAGGCTGCAGGAAGCGCTGACCTCTCCGGGTTCTGAGGGCTGGGGTTTAACCCTCATCCAGCCCTGCCCCCAAGCTCCGGCTTGGGTGAGCTGATTCAGGGTGTCCTGGGCCCCACCCCAAGGGCTCAGTGCCTTTCTTTGGGGAAAATCCACAACTGGGGGTGGAGGACAAAGGGACAGCTGCTGTGAACGAGGGACAGATCTGTCCTGCTAATGGAGGCTGAGGGCAAAGCTCCAACTACCACAGCTGTGGCTGTGGCTCCTGGCCTGGGACCGGCAGAATCATTACAGACTTCCCCAGAAGAGCTCCGTTGCCCACTGTGACATCACCATCCGCTGTGGTCTGAACGTGTTCCCCAAAATTTCACCGTTGGGAACAATCCCCGGAGCAAGTGTGAGGAGGTGGGGCCTCTTGGGAGGTGTCTAGGCCACCAGGGCTCCACCCTCACGAGTAGAATAATGTCCTTACAAAAGGACTTGAGGGAGGAGTTTGTTTCTCTCCCTCCCTTTTCACCCTTTCTGTTCTGTCTTCCATGTGAGGGGTCTGAAGGATACAGCAACTGGGAGCCATCTTGAAAGTGGTGACAGGGCCCTCCCCAGACATTGAGCCTGCCGGCACCTTGATCTTGGATTTGCAGCCTCCAGAATTGTGAGAAAGCAAATTTTTTGATCTTTATAAATTACCCAGTCTCAGGTATTTTGTTATAGCTGTACCAAGTGACTAAGATCCTCGGGTGAGCTTTAAATGGAGTCTACAGTGAAATGCAGCAGAGGGGTCACCCTAAAACAGGATTTGGCATACGTGTACCTGAGCAGTAGAGGTAGGCTTGGTGCCCTGTCTGTCATTTTTCCCCATAACTTCTACCAGTGACTACCGCCTGTCAAGTCCTGTGCTTGACCCTGGAAGCGTGAAGACTCACATAACACAACTCCCTGCCATGCAGATTTGCTCTCATTTCAAGTTCTTCTGTGGCTGGAAACTGGCCCAAGGTCCTGAGGTGGACATAGGGGTAGAAGCCTTTCTGAGAATTAATAAGGTGTTATTTTGAAAGTTTTGTTCTCAAAATTCATAGAGCAGAAATGCATCTCTCACAGTTCTGGAGGTGGGACGTCCCGTGCCGGTAAATGGCTGGGTTGACAGTTGTTTTGAAGGAGGAAGTGACTGATTCAGGGGCCTGGGGGCTCCTTACAGGGTAGTGGGAGTGTTTCAGCACTTGACAGAGGTGGTGGCTGCCCAGCATCAATGCCACTGAGATGCACTGCTCAGAATGGTGTGTGAATGTCACCTAAAGAGAGGCTGCTCTGCATGGGAAGAATCCGCAAGTCCTTTGTCTGCCAAAGGTCACACTGCTCCATCTGCCTAACCTCGAGGACCGGGGCTGTGCACCTGGACGGCTGGGCAGGGCATGTTGGGTGACGTGTGGGTGAGGCAAGTGGGGGCAGCCCGGCAGCCTGGAGAGACCTGCTCCCAGCCCTGGCAATGAGCTCTTCTCTGCAGTCTACAGCGCCAGCAACTGTGCCCGAAGATAGGCTGGAACATCTGGCAAGCCATTAATAACCAGTGACGGAGATGAATGCCTGGACTTCAGCCGCCTGTAGCATTTCATGGTCATCTGACTGGAGGCACTGTCTTTAATAATATTCTTATGCAAATTAGATAAAAGGTCCCACACGGGGCCATTACAGGTGACAGGTGGCACTGCTCTTCTGTGGTTAGTTTCCTAGCAGATGACTTTGGGGACTCTATGTCTTTTCTTTTGTGAGGCTGGACTTTCCCTTTTATTGCTCAGTGTTCTTTCCTGTGTGGTTGATGTGTCTTGGGGGAAACGCACAGTGTCCTTAGGAAGCACACCTTGTTCTTTGGTGGCCGTCCTGCTCCTACATCAGGGAAGCCAGAGGAGGAAGTCTCATTTAGGGTTAGAATTCGTGTCCATCACTCATTGGCTCCTGGAGGCGGTTCCTGATTTAATCTGAAATATGCGAGAATTTTCAGCAGGCACTGAAAATATTTGCATATTCCTTTCTCTCCCTTTTGCAAGAGGTGTTCTCTTGCAAAATTAAGTGCATTAGTAGAGCAAAGTGGAGACATGGTGAGGCTGTCTTCTCTGCGTTCTTTGCCAGGGTTCCTTTCTTTTTCCCCCCAGGGTCATCTTGCTAAAAGGAAGAAACATTTTCCTTAGCCATATACTTGCCTTACAACATTTTTAGGCAGCTCTGATCCCAACTGATCTTGAATGCAGTCTTCTGCCTTGGAAGAGAAGGGGATGTGGAGAGGGGTCTTCATTCCCTCCTGTCCATTCGCAGTCTATTGAGGATCAAGCCTGAGTGGTCTCTGGGGACAGGAGTTCTGGAGACAGGGTCTGAGCATGCCCCAAAGGTTCCCTGTCCTGCAAACCACACACCCTGGCTCAGGACTGCTCCTGCCCGGTGATCCTGTATAGCCCTGCAGTGTCCCTGTGTGGGCACCGCCCTGGCTTTGCAAAGTCGACTTTGTAAGCTGACCATGAGTGAACCGTGGCAGAGATGGAAGGATATGTGGCTGAGATGTGCTTGTTATGCCTTAGGTAGAAAGCAGAAAAACTGAGGCTTCAGTCTGAGGAACTTTCCCCTGGGGTCAACTGGGCTCTCCTGGAAGCCTGGGAGGAAGGCTGGATTCCAGAATGGTGGCTCCCAGGGCTTTCTAGGGCTGTATTTGTTCAATGGTCACATCGTGTTCCTTTTTTGACAGTGAGATTCTGAGTCTTCAAGTCTCTGCTCACAGATAACTGGCATGGACCATGTAGATAGGAGGTCCTTGGGGTGACCACCATGCCCGTTTGGCACTCTATGCCTCTTGGGGCTGATATTTTAAGCCTTAGATGAAAAATGGCCTTGAGTTTCCCTGCCCCTGGGCTTTGTCAGCTGCAGGGCTGTTTGGGGTCCATGCACTTGGGATGTGGTCCTTTTAAAAATCACATTTCTTCTGCTTCTGTGTTCCTCCCCTGGGGCCCACTGACACTCTCTGTGTGCTGTTCTTAGCTTCCCACTGAATCCCTCTTTTCTTTTAAGTCTTCAGCAAAAGTTTATTTGGTTTCCTTAAAGTTACTTGATTGAATTCTCAGCCTAAGTATAGACATTGAAGTCATTACATCTGCCCTTTTAAAAGGAAAAATGGAAATCCGTGCTCTTCCCTCATTCTGCCTTGTCTATGGAGCTCAACATTCGTGAATGATGTGTCCTTGAGAACCCATGTCTCCATCCAGTTCTTCAAACTCACGCCTGTATCGTAAAGTCAGAGATCTGGGTGCTTCTGGCCTCAATTCTAATATTCCAACTTGCGCACTTTCTCTGAGCCACTAGAAATGTTCTTCAAACACATTACAGCTGGACCGGGAGCAGTTTTGCTTACGCTGACTTGGATAATACTGTTGAAACACCCAGCGAGGCGAGGCAGATTATGAGCTGGCTGGTTCTACTTCAGCACCCAAACTGTAATAGCTTCTCGATTCATACAGAACAAAAAGTCCTCTTGGATCTGCAAGTTCCTCCTTGGATGGGTTGAAGGGCAAAGTTATGTGGGAAAAATGAGTGATTTTGGTAACTGTCACTAGAGGAGGGGAGAGGAAGCTCCCTTGTGTCTTGCGATGTCAAACACCAACACTCTCCAATATGGCAGCATTCAGCCATGGGAGCTATCGAGCAAACTGAAATGAGCCTGGTCTGAACTGAGACAGAAGTGCAGACAGACATGGGTTTTGGAGCTATAATGTGAAGAGTAATAATGTGAAATATACCAACGTTTTACATTATGGATCTTCGTAATGATTACATGTTGCAATAATAATGCTCTGGATATATGGAGTCAAATGATATATCATTATGTTAAATCCACCCACTTATCCTTTACTTTTAGATGTGCATACAGGGAGTTTAGGGTTCTGTACGTGGCTGGCACTGCATTTTCCATGGAAGGAACACCTGTTATTCAGTAGTATCTACTCCGCGCATGTGGAAATGGAGTTGATGCAGAGGGGCAGCTAGCTTGATGGCTTACGTCAGAGGAAAAAGGCCACCAATTATCAGGATTTACCTTTTGATTGGGAAGGAATTACTGAAGGCTCGGGAACTGGAAACATCAATAAGGGTTTGAGCACAAGCCATTGAGAGAGGGTTGGGGACTGCTGACGGGTGTGTAAGCATCTTGCTTCCTAGTTGGAAGCTGTGCCCATTTTAGCCAGCTGGCTCACTTTTCCGTTTTTTTTTTTTTTTTTTAAGTGTTAACCATGCACATGCCAGTGTTCCACACACCACCAATAACCAACTCTGTGCCTGACCGGGAGCTGTGCACCCCAGTGTCCTCTGCTGGTGCTGGGCGTAAGGAGGTGGGGGAGGGGCACGTGGAACATGGGCACCCACAAATGGAAAAGGTGAGTGAGAGAAGGCTGAGTACATTTTAACTTTGGTAAAAGGAAGTTTTACTCATTTATTTAAAAATATTAGTCTATTCAAAGTTTCTTAGGTTAAAAGAAATGACTAAGTGTCAGGATCCGGTGCTGAAGGAGTAAATCCAACCCACGGCAGACTGAAAACCTGATAAACGTTCGGGTCATCCTCTCCAGGTCTCCCATGGTCTCCTTCGCAGTGACTTTCCTGAGTTCCTCGCCTGCCTTCCCCTTCACGGCTGGGTTTGTCCCCAGCCCACTTCTCTTTCCATCCCTCAGTTTTCTTGGGGGATTAGCTTTTTCACGAAACTGGCAGGTACAGATGACTCCCACATCTGGCTCCGTCTCAGTTCCTTCCCCACCGTTTACACTGTCCCCTAATGACCCCGTGACCTCCCCCTAGGCCACACCACCTGCCCACACTACCACATGGAGAACCAAGCTCCTGACATGTGAGCCCCCGGGTGCCCACCCAAGCCACCTCCAAACTGAGCACCCGCCATGGGGAAAGCACGGCCCATTTCTTCAGGGCTGGCTGAGTCGGTGGTCCGCCACCACCACCTGCATTTGGCAGAGATGCACAAGCCAGCAGGGCGCAGGAGAGCTGGAGAGGGAGGAGGGGGAGGCCCAGGTCTGCCGGGAGCTGTGGCCTGGAGCTGCACTGGGCTCCTGAGCCAGGCCTCTTGTGTAGTTGCTGGGCAGCCCTGTTTGGCTTTTTGCAATTGGCCCCCAGTTGGAAGCAGAGACAAAAATTAGGGAAGTTATTAATCGAGTGCAGGCCTTGTGTTTCTAGTTGTTACAGCAGCTATTGCTTAGCCGCCTGGACAGTCACTAGAGATAGCCATCTGGCTTTTTGCAGTGGGACTCACAGAAGGCTGGCTTCCTGGGTTGTCTGTTGTAGACACAGAGTTTGTTCCTTGGGCAGGTGGCCCTCTTAGGGTCTTTGACAGTTTTAACTAAGCAACAACAAAGCTTTTGTTTTGGTCCTTGATTATAAAAAGAATACATTCTTATGTAGAAAATTCTAAGCAATCTGGAAAATGAAAGAATTCACCCCACATCCTCCCACCAGAGTGACCACTGTTCACACTGTAATGAGCAAAGCTCCATCACACATCCCCACAGGAGCGACTGGCCTCAGCGTGGGCTTTGGTGGCCTCCCCTCCCCCTCCACCTGGCTCACTGGGCAGTCTCCAGGGCTGACCACCCCCGGGTCTGGACTGCCTGCACTTGCTTTTCCACTCTGTTCCACGGGCTCTTTGCAGTTCAGGTGAGGTTGTGTTCCTACCCTGCTCCGTGAAGTTCAGTGGTGGCATTCGTAGGTCCAGCTCCTCGGAAAGGCTTCCCATGCCCCTGGTGACGTGAGCATGGCGGACTCTCCGTCCAACCTTCCGTCTCCTCTCCACACTTGAGACAACTCAGGGCTCTCTGAGGACCGTGCCTCCTTCTGTGTGTGCTCATCGCCCTGTGCCTTCTGTTGTCTTCCAGGGTCACCTGTCCCTTACCACTCACCGAAACCCTCAGACGCAGCTCAAACTGACCCTCCCCAGGAAGCCTGCCCAGGAAGCATCCAAGGGCCAAGGTGGTTGGATTGCATCCCCACCCCCTGGTGGCTGCCTCAAGGACAGCTCTCAGCACAGCCTGGGACAGCAGCTGACTCCCACATGTCTTGGCCCTGGACCATGTCCTACACATTTTCTCCGTGGCCCAGTGTCTGTGATGGAGTGGAGGCTCAGGGGACATCTCCTGAACAAACTAGTTGGTAGATGGATGAAATTATATGAGTGTGTGTTTGTGTGTGTGTATGTGTGTGTGTGAGATACACACATACCTGTTGATGGACACATCTTACACTGGGCCGAGTTTTAGGAGCCTGGTGCAATTTCAATGGCTATTTCCTCCACAACCTGTGTTGAAATTCAGTTGCCATTGTGACGCATCAGGTAGGGGACCTTTAAGGGTTGGCGAGGCCACGAGGACCTGCCCTGGTGAAGGAAGCAGTGGACCGATCTGGGGAGGGGTTTCCTTCAAAAGGATGTTTCACCCCCTCCTTCCTGCCTGCCTTCCTCTGTCACTGTCTCTTTGACCTTCCCCGGGGATGACCCAGCTCAGAAGCCTTTGCAGATGCACCTCCTCTATCTCAGGCTCACCGGTCTCCACAACGGTGGAACTGAGTTTCTATTCACAATCACCCAGGCTACGGTGCAGCAGCGGCAAGCAGAGGAAGGCAGTACTGAGCTGGAAGCTCTTCCTTTCCATAGGGCAATTAAAAGAATCTCAGTGATTGCTTTTCACTGGGGCCAGTGATACGTCCATATACTCATTCTCCATCCTCTTGTCTATGATCCCACTGAGATTTTTTTTTGGGTGCAAAATGTTCTATTCATGAAGATGCTTTGAACTGTTTGCTGGAAAATCCACCTCTCCTCCAATCAATAAGGAGTCATGCTGCTCTATAAATAATGGATAGCCTGGGTATCTATTTTTTTTTTCCTGAAGGAGAGAACTAAAGAAGAAATAACCAGGAAGCTGTGCAGGTGATCTGGAATATACTGGAAACTCTATGTCCTGTGGTAGAACATAGAGGTTCAAAAAGAAAACAGCTTAGACTAGGTATGGAATTCATCTCAATTTCCCACTCACCAAGCCATGTCTTCTTGGGAGGGGCCAGGGGCAACAAAAGTGGCAGAGCCTTCATTCCAAAGTATCTCTGGAAGACTGTCCTCACTCATGGTAATAGTTCAAGGGAGGGAAGTGGAGGTTAGGTGGTTGGTGAACTCAGGACCATCAAGAAATAACTCAAGTTTAGCAGGCCTGGTGATTTATCTCCTATGCAACGTTTTGCTAATTATTCCTGAGATCATTAAGTCTAGAGAACAGGTTTATTGGGACACTTGTCTTAGGAGATAGTAGCAGAAAGAGTGTGTTGGGGTTACTCTGAGTTACAGACATCACAAAGTGAGTCCAGCTCTTCTCAAACCTCTGTATGGCATGTGGTGAGCAGAAAAATGGCCCCAGTGATGTCCACGTCCTGAGTCCCAGAACTGTGAATGTATATGTGACATGGCACAGGGAAATTGAGGTTGCAGATGGAGTTACAGTTGCTATTCAGCTGGGAGATCATCTTTAAAAGTGAAAGAGGGAGGGAGAAGAGAGAAATGGATATGATACCATAAAGACTCAGCTGCAGGGGCTGGGGTTATGGCTCAGTGGTAGAGCGCTTGCCTTGCATGTTCAAGGCTCTGGGTTCAAACCTCAGCACCGCATATAAATAAATAAATACATAAGTTAAAAAAAAAAAAGACTCAGCTGCACATTCCTGGTCTTGAGATATCAGAAGGAGCCACAAGTCAAGGACTACAGATGGCTCCTAGAAGCTAGAAATGGAGCGGAGATGAACTCTTCCCTGGAGCTTCCAAAAGCAACCCTGTGAGGCACATTGGACTTCTGTCCTCCAGAACTGTGAAAATGCATTTGTGAAATTAGTTCAATTAATTTTTGATATTTTGTTATGGTAGCAACAGGAAACAATTTAGGTCAGTAGGAAGAGGCAGTTTAATTCAGTTGATACATGTTGAACACCCACTATGTGCCACCTCCTATACTCAGTGCCTAGGTTCATTAAAGACACTGTCCCCTCCCTCAAGGGCTTTGAGCCTTGAAGGAGAGATCAGTACACATGGCCCACAGAGTTGACTGCAGGACTAAGGTGTGTTAGTCAGCACTGTGCTGCTATAACAAGATCCAACAGATGATCATTTATCACGGTTCTGGAGGCTGAGAATCCAAGATCAAGGTGCCAGCTTGTTCAGGATCTGGCCAGAGCTTTCTTCTTGGCTTGAAGGTGTCCTCATGGCAGGAGAGAGAGCATGAGACTTTGCAGTCTCTATTGCAAGGGTCCTAACCCCATGATGAGGGCTCTACCCTCATGACCTAATCACCACTCAAAGGCCCCTCTCTAGCGATCATCCCTTTGAGTGTTAGGGCTTCGACATATGGAATTTAGGGTTCAGTCCATTGAATATGGGACTGGGAAGAAGGTACACTAATTGGGTGAGGAAGGGATTTAGGTGGTCTGCTGTCACCCCAAGTGTTCTTGTAAGTGGAGGAGACAAGTAAGAAAGGGAGAGCCAGAGAGATGGCGCAAGAGGACTGGATCCCACGTTGCTGGTTTTGAAGATGGAGAGGAGGCCATGCGGCAAGGAGTGGGGGCAGCCTCAGAAGATGGGAAAACGAGACCCTGCACTCTTCCCTCCCTGCGAAGCAGCATCACAGTCCTGCTGACACCTGACTAGCCCAGCGAGACCTGTGTTAGACTTGGAGACTATGGAGCTGATGGATGATAAACTTGTGTTGTCCACCACGTTTATATGGCGGTTTGTTCCAGCAATATTGGGAAATTAACACAGGGTGCCATGGGGATTTCTGGAGAGCGTGCCACAAGGGCTGAGACCTTGGAGACACCACATAGGTCTTGGTGGCGTTCTGGGTATAAAGGAGTAAATTTTATGCACCTTCAGTTTTATGTTTTCAAATGGATTGTGCAGATTTAGGATGCAAGACCAGACCAGAGCCTCCTCCATAAATTTTATGAACTGTGTCAACCTCTTGAGCCACTCAGACATTCCCCAGGGAGAGACAGTGTCCCTCAGCAATGATCAGTGCAGAACAGCAACCAACCCTGGGCAGCAGGTGCTCAGAGCCAGTTGAGTTGGATCTAGTAAAATTAAGGTAATGTGTTTTGCACCTGAGGGGGGGGTGAACAGATTCCCAACTGCAGGACTCATCGAGATTTTCCTAAAGAATATGTTACTTGCGCCAGAATTGCGCTTGTAAGAGCAAGCTCATAACAAAGCTGAGTTTCTAGTTGTGATGTGGACAGAGTGGGAGTAGAGAGATGGGATTGGGCTCAAGGACTTGGGAAGAGACAAGACTCTCAGAAATGGGTGTCAGTACTCCATCCCTGGAAATCTCAGCAACACCGTCTCTCAGAACCCAGTTTTGTGTTGGTGGGAACAATACCCAATTAAGGATCTTGGTGATAGAAAATGGAAGCATTTGTAATCAAAAGGGCCAGGTTTCAGCAGAAAGTTGCAAAGATCCAGCTTCTTCCAATGTGAGCAGGGGCTTTCTGCTCTTTCCTGGGCTCTTAACCCCCAGCAAGCTTGGCTGTGATTTGACAGCTGCTCTAGGCACTTTTAGTTTAATTTATTTTTTGTTCACTTGACCCAACTTCGCACCTGGCTTTTTAGCACACAGGACTCAGTAGTGGTCTGAGCTCTCCCACTGAGGTATTGACCTGGGGTCCAAGAGCCACAAAGCTGCAGTGCCAAGGGGGAGGGAGCAGGGGGAGGGAGCAGGGGGAGGGAGGGGGGAAGCTGTGTGTGGGAGGCCAGGGCCAGCTGTGCCTTGGCCTGTTTCATGGGTGAAGGGCAATCCATGGGCAAGGGGCACTGAGCCTTCAGACGCCACGTAAGTACATGCACACACACACACATACACACCCACACACTCCCCACGAATGTGTGTGGATGGACAGCTCCCTCTCTAGATTCCATATCTGTTGGTTCAATAAACCTCAGATCAGAAATATTAGGAAAAAACTGCCTCTGTACTTACTGAGCCTGTACAGAATTTTTTCTTGTCCTTATTCCCTAAACAACATAGAACAACAACTATTTACATAGCATTTCCATTTCTTAGGTATTATAATTCATCTAGAGATGATTTAAAGCACATGGGACGATATGCGTGGGTTATATGCAAGTACTGAGCCTTGCACACAAGGGACTTGAGCAGCCTCAGATTTTGGTGCATGTGGGTCTGGGAACCAATCTCCTGCAGCTACTGAGGAAGGACATTTATGCGCATATACTAGATCTATCTACCTATCATCTATCTATCTATCTATCTATCTATAATGTTTTTTATACCCACCTATACATACACACTTTTTTTTCTTGGATTACACTAGGCTCTTTAACATATTTCAATTCATCCAGCAAGAAAACTGGTGATTTGAGAATTATAACAATATATATGATGACTATGTTGGTTTCTAATACATTTTTCAGGGAGTACTGGGGCTTAAACCCAGGGTGCTTTACCACTGAGCTCTATCTCCAGCCCTTTTTATTTTTAATCTTGAGACAGGGTCTTGCTAAATTGTTGAGGCTGGCCTTAAACTTGTGATCTTCCTGCCTCAGCGTCCTGAGTCACTGGAATTACAGGCATGCACCAGTATGTCCAGCTCTAATACATACTTATTATGTGTTATGATTACACATAATTGTGGGATTCATGTGACAATTTGTTCATGCACAAAACATCCTTTCATTGCCCAGTGCCTCCCTCTCCCTCCCCTCCTCTGACCCCTTTGTTCTACTCTACTGATCTCCCTTCTAGTTTCGTGAGGTCCCTTTCTTAGTTTCACTTTTTTTCTCCATGGCTTCCACGTGTGAGAGAACCTATGATCCTGGACTTTCTGAGTCTGGCTTATTTCACTCAACATGATGCTCTCCGTTTTCATCCGTTTTTTTTTTTTTTTGTAAATGACATGATTTTGTTTTTCTTTATGACGGAATAAAATCTTTGTGTGTTCATACCACATTTTCTTTATCCACTCATCTGCTGGTGGACACCTAGGCTGCTTCCACAGCTTGCCATTGTGAACTGTGCTGCTATGAATGTGGCTTCTTAATTGAGGGTGGTAATTTTGGAGGTGTCCTAGGTCATTTCCCTATTTTCTACCTTTTGCTCTGGGCCTGGGGTTGCTTTCAGGTGAGCATGGGTGGCGGGTTGGTGAAAGCAGCAGATATGTCCACTTCCTCCTAGCTGGTGGGTCACATGACGGGCATCTTTGCCCTGGAAGGCAGCGGGCACCAGCGTCACTTTGAGGCAGTTGAGCTTGTGCATGTGGCCCACTTCTACCTGGGACATAGTTGAGCAGAGAGTAAGGAGGTGTGGGGAAGCCTGGGCAAACACCAACCTGCTCGGAGAAGCATCCTTTACCAGGGAACAGGCTGTGGCGTCCTGCCAGGGACGGCAGGGGCTGCCTGGTGAATACAAGGTGTGTACCAGATTTGCATTAGAAGGTGCGACATGGAAACTTCTGCACCCAGCCTGGAACTCGGCTTCCACTCGATGTTGTGGGGACACAGCGCAGATGTCAATGCCGTCCTGGCCATTTTCCAAGAGGATTTATACTCCACTGTGAAGAGGTACATGCTCAAGGTCTGCTCATTTGTGGTTAAGAGTTATAGCAAGGAGCTAAAAAATGTGGGTTTGAAGTTGTGATCCTAAGTGACTTCTATTCTATTTAGTTTAAGGATTGGATCTCAAAGGCTTTTTGCACTGGAAAATTAAAAAAATGGAGCTGCTTGTGTCAAACCTAACCCAGAAGTCAATTCTAGCGGGAGGTTATGGGAGATGGGCACTCATATGTGCCTGATAAGAGTTATCACAAGGACTTCCAGAGCCAGCCAGGCCCCAAAAACCTGCATGAAGTCTGCGTCTTCAGGGACATCTGTCTGGCAATTGCCTGTCCACCTCGGCGGGGGGGGGGGGGGGC
>NW_025999968.1:57380562-57464419 GCF_001458135.2 Marmota marmota marmota
GGGGGGGGGGGGGGGGGTCACTGCCCTTGCTCTTGATCCTGCAGCCAAGGATCAGTTTGCCTGAACAACTTACAACCCCCTCCTCACTGTGCCTTTAGAAAGGTCCCCCGGCCTCAGCCTCTGTGAAATCACACGTGGTTTACTTGGCCTGTGGTGCGCTGGGCGCTCCCGAGAGCTACTCACCCTGGGGCAGATCTTTCTGTTAGTTTAGCTCCACAGGCTGGTCCACTGCCGGCTGCAAGGAGACAGTCCACTGGGGCAGCGTGGGCTGGACGACAAGCCACAGCCTGGGGACACAGTGCTGGAGTGTACCTGCCCATCCGCCTCACACTTTGCCAAGAGGGCTCCGAGCCAGGGCAAGCTGAGGACCAGTAAAACGGGAACTCAGGAGAGGTGGGCAGGCTAGAAGGTCACACACCTGAGCCTTTATGTGTGGGAGAAAGCAGTTGTATTTGTACATCTAAAAAGACGCCTGTCTTTTGGTAATAGGGCTTAAAGACACATTAATGCAGGTTTTTGTTTTTGTTTTTTTTGGTTCTGGGAATTGAACCGAGGGGCACTTAACCCCTGAGCCAGGTCCCAGCCCTGTTTTTATATTTTATTTAGAGACAGGGTTTTGCTAAGTTGCTTAGAGCCTGGCTACATGGCTGAGGCTGGCTTTGAATTCGCGATCCTCCTGCCTCAGCCTTCTGAACCACTGGGATTACGGGTGTGTGCCATTGCGCCCGGCCCTGAATACAGTGTTCTTATTAGGAACTAAAGTTTGGTAAGGAGGGAGGCCTGCCTGGAGCTGCCGTCCACCACCCACAGCCCTAGTTACGTATTTAGGGTTAGCAAAATGCACAAAACCACGAAGCCTCTTACACGAGAGATTCCTGCTTGCATTTGGCTTTTATGACATCCCTTTGAGGAAACCAGTGGGCAGTGGGGAGGGAACATGTTTGAGGGTCCTGAAGGTGCAGTCTTTTTTGGGAGACCTTTACCCTGGATGGCAGGAGAATGGGCTTGTCTTTGCTCTAGTTCTCACGGCCTGGAGGGCTTCACCATATGGAGGGGGAGAGGGAGCCGTCCTGCTCTGCTGGGCAGCAAAACACAGGAACGCCACCTGCTGAGCTGCCACAGAGTGCGGGCTTGTGCCCATCTCTCCCTGTGGTAGCACAGGGCTGGGAGGGCGGAGGGCGCGGGCGGCTCAGTGTTATTAGGATGCACCCATTTCACACCTGCGAGGAATGGTCCCCCGGGAACAGGGTGCAAGTCCACAGTCCTGCCTTCGGAGGAGTTTGCACTTGCCAAGTGTGTTGAGAAGTGACAGAGGTGTTGGCTTAGCAGACCTGGGACTGGGGTGGGGGGGCATCCTGCTGTCCTGGGACTCTGCAGCCCCGAAGGGGGCTCCCCTGTCACGTGGTGCTTACAGGGCCCCAGGAAGGTCCTGACTAACAGCAGTTCAGGCACTGCGAAAAAGAGCGCTGGGTACCTTTGAATATACTTCCTGCCAGATCCTTACCAGAAAGGAAGATGGTGTGGAAAAATGATGAACGCACCACAAACAAAGCCATCCTGCGCACCTTTAGTTTATCACAAGGTCTTTGAGGACAGGGGCTGTGTTTTCCGGGTCTGTGTATCCTCAGGCCACAGCATAAGGCTGGACATATTCAGTGAGCAAAGAACCAGGGTTGGAGAACATTCCACCGTGAATGGAATGCAGTGGGTGCCGAGGGTGCATTAGGAGTAGCTGGAGACGGACGGCCATGGAAAGCTACCAGGACGTGCAGAAGGCACAGTGATCTTGTTCCTTCACACATTGAGTCAGCCTTCACCGACTCCTGAAAGCATTGTCTCTTAAACAAGAGCCCTCTGGGAATCTCGAGGATGTGTTGTTCACCCCGTGGGAAGTGGAGACGCATCCTACAGAAAGCAGGCTGCTCTGGGTCCTCTTGGAGCTGGGGCACAGCATTGCATGCCCACAGCCCCCTGTTAGGGGGGTCATTCAGGATAAGGGGCCTTGATTTATGTCCAAAGGCCCTGCTGCTCTGATCCCAGTGGTTAGGTCAGAGGGGGACACCTGATCAAAAAGCCAGCTCCACCAGGCTGGCCAACATCCCAGGAAGTAGCCAGACAAGGAGCCCTGTCCACTAGGAGACTTCTATGGGAATGGTGGCCAGATCACCTAGTCAAACTCCCTCTCTCCCTGGAAGTCTGAATGTGGGCAAAATAGAAGTAGTGTCAAGAGCTGGGAGGAATACAGAGAGAAGGCAAGACGCAGAGACTTCGAGGGGGGAGAGAGGAGAGGAGAATAAAACAAAGGAGAATGTGGCCAGGCAGAGGAGGAGACAGAAGATGCCGGACTCCAAGATGGCAGACACTCGGCCGTTGGTCTCCAGAGCGTTAGTTCCCAGGAAAACAAGATAGGTGAGCCTGGGAGCATTTGAAGAGCCCCTACGACTGGGGACAGACTTTTGGATGTCCTACAGCCTCAGGGAGCCCCAGTTCCTGGGCCCCGAAGCCAGGCTGATCTAGACATGCAGCACTGAGATCTGTGGCTGTGGGATTCTATGTGCTTAGGGAACCCAGGGGGCTATAGGAAATGGGAAGGCTGAGCCCCCCGTCCCAGAAGGTCTTGGTGCCCAAGGTGGGGATTCACATATGGGGTAGCATATGCTGCATTGCTGAAGTGGGAGGCAGATGAGGGCTTGCAGGGGCCAGAAGACAGACAGCCACGTGGCTGGGCAGGGATGTGGGGAGGGCTCTGAGCAGAGGCTCCTGAGCTGGGGGCTGGGTGCTGAGCGTGGGTGAGACGTGGCATAGAGAGCTCCTTGCAGACTATAGTGCGCGTCAGTAACGAAGGCTGCACCGTGTGTAGCTGGGAGGAGGAGGCACCCGTGTTCCTGCAAATCTGTGGGGACCAGGAGCACAACATGGAGCTCTTGGAACCAATGAGTGAGCAGTTAGGGCCCCAGATGGTATTTCCTGGCTTGGGGGACAGCTGCGATCTTAGATGCTCCCGAGTGCCCTGTGATCAGAACATTTGAGGGCACATCTGTGGCTCCTCCTGGGAACCACGGCTCTCTGATGAAGATCAGCTATGATGTGAGAAACTTCAGCCAGGCGTAAACTGCAAAGGGCGACGGAGTGTTCCGTACCCACAGCGACGATATGTCCCAGCCTTCAATAAAAACACACAAGGCTGAATCTGGAGAGCAGACTGCCTGGGAACCAGGAGGCAAGTCTTGGCCAGGCCATCCTCTTGGTGCTCCAAGGGACATCTGGAGCCCCAGCAGGTGAGGACCTGAGGACAGCCAAGGTTCGAGAAGAATGCACTTGGAGGGCTCTCTCTTCTCCTTTTTTCTTTTTATCTTTGTAATATCTGTCACCTGTAGAACAAAGGAATGCTGGTGGGTTTTATAGGTTAGCCTTGGCAGAGTGAGAGAATGTGCTGGAAAGAATCCCCACGGCCCTCTGGATGGGCCAAGCAGGGGCTGGTCTCAGTCTCCACTTTCCTCCTTTGATGAGGCACCTGGCTCTGCCCCCCACTCCTGTGGGATGCTCTTGCCTCCCTGGCTGTGTCTTAATCTGTTGGAAACAAGCCTGGACCATGACATGTGCTTAGGGTGGCTCCCTTGTGGGGCCCGGGGTCAAAGGTGGCACACTCTAGTTTTCTTGCATGTCTGAGACTATTGGGGGCCTGAGTGAGGCATCAGATTCTGCCACCAGCTGAGACTAGACGTGGAGGCTGTCTGTAAGCTCCTTCTCCAGGGTTTGTAAATCAGAGAGACTGGCGGAAGGAAAGAGGGCCCTGGCAGTCAGCTACTGAGGCTGTGTCCCTGTTGTTTGGGGAACACTGAGGCTTCCCTGGGAAGGAGAGTCTCTGGGACTGCAAGGAGACAGAGCGTGCGGGCTCTCCAGGGTGGCCGGATGAGCAAGACGCACCTGGCTTTCTAAGAAACCACGAGGTTCCAGAATGAAAAGTCCTTCTGTCGAGTGTTTTCCTAGCTCTCCAGATTGTTAGAACACACAACTGGTCAGTCTAGCCTGTGGTAGGAACTGACACCTTTCTTATGGTTGGTACTCAGTAGGTGCTCAGTCAATGTCAGTTGTTAAATAAATAAGTAAGTAGAGATTAAAAAGAAAGGTGAGACGCAGGATGCCTTCATTCCTGAGGCTCCGGCTCATCTGTTTTAAGACTGCTGCAGGCAGGACAAGGGACACGAGCCATCGTGGACCTCAGTTTACTCACCTATGAGGTGGGTGTGTGAGAAGCCAGTGACAGTCACACAGAAGGGCGCTGCAGACAGGACTCTGCACCACGGGAGGAAGCACGGTGCTGGCTGGGTTTGCATGACCCCTACTTGGGCACATTCCTCCTAAGATGTCTGGGTGGAGGGAACCCCTGATCTCTTCCTCCAGGACGGAGGGAGGGCTGGTTTCCCCCAAGGTTGTTCCAGGGACAGTAGACCCAGCAGGGGCACAGCACCCCAGGGCTCTACAGGTGCCTGAGGTTTGGGGCTTCTCAAGAGCGGTGGAACTGCCAATTCTAAGATCTGCTCGCCGAAAACACACAACACTGGAAGCTGGCTTGCAAGAGACTTCTCTGTTCCTCCAGGACCCCGGTGAGACCCACTTCTAACTGAGTAAAGATATGTGTGCCCGTCTTGGCTGATCAGGGATCAAGAGAAACAGAATTTTCCTATGCCGGAATTATAATAAAGAAGGAATAGAAAAAAAAACTTGGTTGACTTTTATAATCCCCAGTTCTCTATTTCTGGTGTCTATGTTCAGTGGTAAAACCACACACGCGCGTGTGCATGTGCACGTGCACACACACGCACACACACACACACACACACACACCCCTGAGAAGGCTCTTGGAGAAGGCAGGAGAAGGCGGAGCCCCTGGGGTAGAAGACTCTTTGCCCAGACTCTTTTCTTTCTTGTCTTCATTCCTGCAAATCTTCAAATGCTACCTGAGAGCTTTTCAGGCAGAGATGAAAGTCTTAAAAAAAAAAAAAAAGATGCAAAAACCTAAAGAGAAAGCAGGAGATGCCAGGTTGCCTTGAACAGGACAGATGGTTTTAGGAAGCACATGTGTGCCCTTTGCCACAGGGGCAGTGACAGGAAGGAAGGACCCTGAGCCATTTGGTGACTTCGGCATTCACAGCTGAGCAGCACAGGCCTTCGGCACCTGCCATTGGCCAGGGAGGTGTTGCACCTGAGCTGCAGAGAGTCCCTGGCCTCCCTGGAAAAGTTGCCCAGGTGAGGAGGGTGCTCCTGCTCCCCAGGGTGGTAGAGGAGGTCCCAGTGCAGGCGCAGGGCCTCAGAGTGTGTGTGGGGGCTGCCACCTTTTCCTGGCATGTCTCACCCCCCGCCTGGTGAATGCTCCGTGCTGAGTTCACGGATTGGGTGAAGATTTACTCAGTGGCTCTCGGCAGCCGTGGAACACAGGTCAAGATTGAAGAGAAATACACAAAGGGCGAGCCTCCTTGAGCTGCCTGGGTCAAGGTCTCTTGGTTCTGTGGGTCACAGATGCCATCACAGGCTCCCGTTTGCAGCCCAGGGCCGGTGGCATCGCCTGAAGGCTCTTGTGAGGGACACCGTGGAGCTCCTGGCTCTCCACCGAGCATATGATGTTCCTTTATACCCAGGAAGAGCCGTCATTAGTAACAGAAAAAGTAGAAAACCGGCTCAAGGGAAATAAAGGAGGCCTAGAGCTATTCATTCAAAACAAGAGCCTGGACACACAAACCCTGAGGGCACGGGCACCCCTGAAAGACCACGTGGGCCACAGACCCCTGCAGGGGGAGTGGCGGTGGGGCAGGGCTGGCTTGGTCCCAAGGAGCACGCTGACATGCAGCACAGAGCCGAGGTCTGGGGGAGGGGCTCTGACTGCACTGACACCTCTCCCCACTGTCTCCACCTCGCTGGGCGGATGGCCACCAGCGTGTGTCACTGCCCTGCCCTGCATGGAGCTGAGTGAGCACTCAGGAGTCACAGGACAAGGACCTCGCTGGTCACCGTGTCACAGGAGGGGGAGGAAAGGGACTGGGACTTGGATGTGGTCATGGCTCCAGTGAGTGGCTGGCTTGAGCCTGGGTTGTCTGACTTAAAATCTGATTCCTACAAAACCCTTGTCCTTGAAAATGATCGCTACCTAAAACAGCAACCAGGCCGAGAATCCCTAGTCCTAGCCTCAGACCAGGCTTGGGCAGAACCCCTGCTTCTGCTCGCCCCAGGGCCTCCATGGGCAGGTCAAGGTCACTGGTGATGGTGAGGAGGGAGACCTGGCAGGCTTCACCTGTAGCAGAGGCGGAGCTTTGCGGGGGCGGGGGGGGAGGGCATCCAGCTGCCCTTCCTCTCGGTGCTGAGAGCTGATCACCCATCGGGTGGGTGTTTGCAGATGTCTGGGAGACGGATCGTGGGCAACGGCTTTGAGGTCCTGCGCTGTATTGTCTTTTGATTTAAAAGTTGTCGTGAGATCATTACGTTTGCCTGGTGAGAGTGGTGCAGAATCACGGCAGCTGTTTTGGGAGATGTTACCAAGTGCCAGGTATCGTAGATATTACCTCCTCTTTCAACTAGGACTATGCACGGTGGTAGGCTGACAAAACAATGCACCAGGAAAAACAAACAAACCATTTCTTGTTTGTAGTGTTTGCCAATTTCCATGGTGTAAATATTCCCGGTCATTCCATGCTTATCAACCAAATCTTTAATGACCAGTTCACAGAATTACTGCCTACAGGTGCTAAGCCAGAAATGTCATCAATCGAGAATGCTCCATAGCACATTGCAGAGTGCCACTTTTTTCCCCTTGAGATGGCAATTGTGACCACTTGCCAGCATCAAAAGAGTGGCTCAAACCACACACTGATAGCCCGGGAAAAGATCAAAACTCAAAACTGTTCGATTTCTACTAAGGCGCGTCACTCTCCCACCCTTGTAAGTTGAACCGACATGAGTCAGAGACCATCTTTCTTCACAGGTCTGCTCTCACGAGCTGGGGGAGCTGGCCCCAGGGTACGGGGTAAGGGTTTTACAGGAACAGGAAGCAAGTCCTGGGTGAGGAAATTGAGGTTGAGAGGTCACATGGCTCACCCATGTTCACGTGGGGTGCTGAGAACCGACCCCCAGCCTGACCCCCAGGGCCTTGGCTTTGATGCCCTCTGTAATGGCCTGCTGGCCACTGTCTGAGTCTAGTCCAGTGGCCACTGTCCTGTGTCCAAGGCTGGCCAGAGGTCATCTCTCAGTGTGCTTCCTGGGCCTCAGTTAGCTGGGGTCCACTTAGCCTGGAGCTGCTTTGTTCTGGACACACCGCAGCGCCCTCGGCCCTCTCGCCCCTGCTGACCCGGGCTCTGCTGCTGCGCCCGGGCATTTCTCAGTGCTCTGATGTCCCCTGCTGGCCTCTGCCTCCTCTCCCTGTTCTTGAACGTGCCACTCTATGACACTGCACCTAACTGGCCGATGAGGTGGGAGGGGAGATGCTGGCGGGGAGAGAGCAGGGCTCTGCCTCTGACCTGTCCCAGCCACCCCGACTCCCCCACGGCCTCCTCTCCAGGACCTCCTGTGCTCCCCAGGGCTTCCTCTCCTCGGGGCCTGGAGCTGCTGCTCCGCCCACCGTGCGGCTCCGTCCCCGCGGCTCCCCGTCGTCGCTGGCCTCTCCTTGTCCTGAGCTCTCGTCCTCCGTGAAGCCTCCCAGGTCTTCCCACGACGAGGCGCCCTCCTGGTCACTCCCAGGCCCTTCCTTCCTTCTGGGCATTTGTAACCCTGTATTCTCTCGCGTGCTCAGACACACTGTGGTCCCTTCAAAGCCAGTCCTTCCTTCCTGAGACCCCTGAGACCCCTCCCCTCCAGAGGTGGCGCTCACTGCCCTCCTTTCCCGGTGGCCAGACCCAGGGACGCTCTTGGGATGGCTGGAATGTGGCAGGAGGGTGGTGTAGACTTCCGACGCGGGATCCTGACAAGGATCCTGCTCACTGTCTCTGGGCACAGCCAGACGCGGTGGCAGGAGGACGCCGAAGCCCAGGGAGGCCCAGGTGGGGAGCTGCGGAGCTGCACCCACAGCGGGCACTGGCTTGCCAGGAACGTGCGTGGCCTCGTTGGGAGCACGTCCTCCTCCCCCCAGCCACCGTCAGGTGGAACCTGAAACGATATTCCATGGCTGCCCTGTCCTCCTGGCTGGCTCTGAAGCTCTGACCCACAGAAACTGCCAGAGAGTGGTTCCTGCGATTTTAAGCTGCTAAGTTTGGGGTGTTGGTTACAAGGAGAGAGAGAGTCAATACACATTAAAGGACATCAGTGTTCCTCGTTGTGTGATTAAGGGAGGCCACACAGGGGGAGGGGACCCAGGCAGCCTGTCCCAAGTTCCTTGCCTGCACCACTGTGCCTCTCTCCAGGTCAGCCTTTGGCCCCAAACCCTTCTGATTTGTGGATGACGTGACCTGAATGAGGCACTGAGTGGCGGGGTGCAGGTGCAGGACCCTCCCCCCCCCAGCCACACGCATGTCCATGCACTCCAAAGTGTGCATCCTCTGACTCAGCCAGTGTCCTGCCTCATGGCCACCGGCCTCCCAGGGCCCCAGGCTGATGCCCGTCCTGTGTGCAACCCGAGCTCCAGGTGACCACTTCCTGCCCAATGACCGGCTCCTTGCAATCCCTGTGTAATCTTCCAGGCTGCAGAAGATCCTCCCAGCTGTGCCCTGGTCAGCCCTGGCCTCTCCTCCAGAGCGTGAGCTGGAGAGAGGGCTCCGCCGCCTCCCGGCTGCTTTCCTGTGCTGCCCCTGGCCCTGTCTCTCCACTGTTGCCTCTTTTCTTGGAGAGGATTCTCTAAAACCTTAACCTGTCCCAGCTGCTGGAAGAATGGGCATTAAGTTCTGTGTCCACAGCCCATGTCCACAGCCCCTCACCCAGAGGTCCCTCAGGAAGAATGAAGACTCCCATGACCACTAAAGGGAGGGTGACCACCGGTTCAGTGTGCCTCCTGCTTTCCTGGAAGCGAAGCCCTGGCTTGGCTTTGCTGCTCAGGTGTCCCCAAATCCAGCATCCCGCCTGGGTGGCCTTAAAGCCACACCTCCAAGAGCTTCTCAGGAGTGCAAGTGGTCAGACAGCCCATGGGGAGAAACATCAACTAAGTTACAGACCAAGAGGTAACTTAGTCGAGCAGGTGGAGGCTTCCTGTCCCCGGGGACTCCAGTCCTAGGCTGGGCGCGGAGACTCAGGGAGAAAACATGGGCTGGTCTTCCAGGCTGGCCACACAGGGATGCCCACAGCTTTGCAGAAAGCCAAGCACCTGAGTAAGAGGCCACGAGGATCCTCTAGGGGTCTACTCCTGTATGCCACCAACACCCACAGCTCTGCCCCGTGGAAGACATCTGAGGAGCTTGCTGCAGAGATGGAGGCTGCACCCGGAAGGCCAGGCCTGGCACTGACCCCTGTAGCTGGGCTTTACGATCGGCACTGGTTGGCTGTAGCTCCTAGTCCTGCTTGCACAGGAGGATCCCTGGGGGATGTGGGGAAAATTCCAGCACCCACGTCCTGCCCCAGCCGCTGCAAGGCAGCTCCCGGGGGCTGTGACGTTCAGCCCCCCCTTCACCAGGGGAACTCTCTCTTCAAACAGAACCCCCTGGAGGAGTGGGCCCGGCGCTGGCAGCAGGCTGCTCTCAGGGACGCAGCCTCCCAGGACTGCCTGGCCCCCGAGCAGCCCAGATTCATCAAAAACCACTGATGGGCGGCATCTGGTGAGAACCTGCATCACAGGGAGAGGGATTTTGCTAAGTTCCTGGGGGAGTGTGAGGCAGGCTGTCATGCACCCCTGCTGTGGGCTGCTCCCCGTGGTCACACCCTGCCCCCTGCCCCCCTGCCCCCCACCCTGCCTGCCCTCTGGGCCCTGTGAGGCACCCTCAGGCAAGGTCGGGACTTGGAGGGCAGTTGCGATTTGACAGTGTTCATCCAACAAGGAGGTGACCCCCTGAGCAGCTGGGACAGTGTCCCCTCCTCCTCCTAAGTCCCCCTTCCCCACTTCCTACTCCTCATCCCTGGAGGGCCTTGGAACCCCCTGGCCTCTGGTTTGTGCAGATGGGACCTCCCCCAGGAAGGTGGCTCTTTGTCACAGGCCCTCTCTGGGCCCACTCCCGGGACCTTCTCTGCCACTGGCAGAGGAAGGACGAAGCCAACCGCCTCACCACACCCCAGTCCTGATGGCGATGAGGGGTGATGTGGAGCCGGGGGTGTGGGCAGCCCCTGGACGAGGCCCTGGCCCATTGAAGCCGCCCCAGTCCCCTGATCCAGGACCCCAGGGGACTCTGCTTGATCACAGTGTGACCAAATGACTCCTGAGCAAGGGGGCTGGGCACTGTGGGTGGCAAGGGCTGCCCATGTCAGGGAGTTCCCGGCTCATGGTCCGTGTTTTAGGAGACTCACCCCTTCCTATCACCCCAGGGTTCTTGGCAGACCCCGTCCTTTCTGGAAGCCAGCTGCCTCAGGCTCAGGGTGTGCCCTTGGCATAACTGTGCCCTGCATTCCCCGGATCCCACAGGACTGGCAAGGGGTGTGGGCAGAAGCAAATGTGGCAGCAGCTAGATGAGGCTGGGGAAGTCCCAGAGATGGGGTAAAGGGTGACAAAGGTGACTAAGTGTTGGGAAACAGGGTCTGGTAGATAGGCCCTCCCAGGGATGCCCTGACCCTATTCCATGTCCCCCCTATAGTCCCTTCAAAGATTTGAGCCAAACTCAGGTCCTGTAAGATATGCTAGGATCCCCTCACTGAGATCCCTGTGCTAGGATGAGGAGAGATCAGGTGACCTGGGGAACTGTTGCTTCTGCCTACCTTCCCTGAGTATCCTGAGTACTGTATTATTGGCTTCATGTTGCTATAACCAAATACCTGAGGGCACAGTGCATTATAAAGGAAAAAAGATTTATTTAGTTCATAGTTTTGGAGATTCAAGAGCATGGTACCAGCATCTCTGCTCAGCTCTGGTGAAAAGCCCTAAGGGTTTACAATGGTGGGCGTGTGTGCAGAAGAGAGAACAGAGCCAGACAGGAAGCTAGAGGTCAAGAAGAAGCCAGGCCTGCTCTTCTCATAACAGCCCATTCTTGAGCGAAGTAGTCCAGTCTCATGAGACCTGCATCAACCTCTTCTGAGGGTGGTGCTCTGTGACCTGATTACCTCCCACATCCCAGCACTGCCACCCTGGGGACCAGCTCCCAGCCCAGGAATCTGTTGGGGGGGACACCTCCAGTCCATCACAGGCACCTCCACCTGACACCCGCCTACCTCACTGCCCCGAGAGGCACGAGGCAGACTGAGCCGTTTCCTGGAAAGCCTCACAGGGCCACCAGGCAAACACCTGTCACCTCCAGGCCCTTGACAACCTGGACAGCGGCTGGCTCTCAACCTGGAAGCCCTGGGCTCTGGCTTGCTGGTCACTTACTGACTCAGCACCTTGGGCCGTGGAGACCCTGAACCCCCAGCTCCACCACTGCTCAGTCCCACAGATCAACTGCAGTGTCTGCAAACACTCGTCTACGGCGAACCACCTCCAGGACACTGCGGAAACCGAATCCAGTGTCCACGCTCTATGCGAGGCTGCCACGCTGTATTCTTTAGAGAGGAGGACCCGAAGAGAGTCTCTACATATTCAGTCCAGGTGTTTTCTTCTTTTACAAATATTTTCCACCCATGGTCGGTTGATTCTGAGGAAGGCACCGCCGTGGGGTGCTGACTGCGTGTACTTACTCAAAGGTCATATTTGTCCAGAAGCAGAACCAAGTCCCTGACCAACGAGGGGGATTATCATCCGTTTACAGTGAGTCGTAGGTCCCATGCCACCTGCAGGGTGGTCAGCTCCCTCCCGGGCGGGTGAGGCTGAGGGCCTGGCGTGGCAAGAGGCCTCTCGTTACGGCACTGAATACAGAAGCGGTTGATTTCAAGGGTCTTTCTCCTTCCAAAGTAATGGATGGAGAGGAAGGGAACGAGACCATTAGCAGGGTGTTTGGAAGGCATTACAAGTGAAGGAGGGTCCACCAGGAGGGAGCCCTTCCCGGGACGATCAGAAGAAATGTTGGGAGAAATCTGAGTCTCTGGACGGTACTTTCCAAAACAAGTTTCCAGGCCCGTCTGTGGCCAGGGCTTTTTAGGGAGAAGGTGTTTTGGCCATCCCATGATCTTGTGCTTTGAAAGGCCCTACCAGAGGGGGGAGTTGACGTTGGTGGTCAGGGCAGAAGAGAAGCCACACCAGCAGCCAGCCAGAGGCTGCTTCCAGTCACAGGCTAAGAGCTGCCACGAATATTTCATTCCCAGATCGAAGCTGCTCTGGAGTCGAGCTGTGAGATGAGTCTCACATTTTCAGGAACTTTAGGAGGGAGTTGTTAAGCACAGCCAGGGTTAAAAGTCAACCTCGGTCACCGTGCACATATTAAAAGCAAAGATGATGATACTTGAACTTCTCACCTCTCGCTATTTGACTGTGTCTCTGTTCATGGGTTATTTCCATCCATGGCACCTACTTGGTGGAATCACTGCATAATCGTGTGCTGCTGCACATCTCTTCCCAATTTGTGTTTGTGACATCACTTTGGTAGCAGGGAAGTGGCCATGATGGGAGTATGTCTACCAGGGAGATTGTCAAGCCCAGTCAGTCAGGATTGGTGAATCGTTGGGTCAATTCTCAAGGTTAATTGTTCTGAATTAGATTTTGCCACAGAAGGCACTGGGCATTATCTGCAGACCCTCTGGTGGTCATGAATGGAGGGGGCCTGGGGGCTATGGTATCTAGTGGGTAGAACCCAGGATGCTGTTAAACCACCCACAATGTACAACTCCTCTCTGCGTCCCTGAAAACAAAGAATTGTCTAACCCTCTGTTCCAAAGTACCCATAGGCTAAAGTTAAGAAATCCTGATCTAAGAAGGTGATAAGAGCATAAAATAAGCTTAAGGTTGTGTCCTATCTTGACCGTTACATTGTGAATGCCCCTCCATCCACCGAGGAAGTGTTCTTCCAGTACTTGACAACTATTATCTGATTCAGCAAAGACATTGTTCATGTTGTCAAAGCCTGAGTGACGTTCTGACCTGCCAGACTTCATCTCTTTTGGACCAAGGAAAGAGACCAGCCAGCCTGCACGCCGGCCCTGGGTGCCTTCATCCACAGAAGCAGGAGTTCAGCAGATGAGCCGAAGCATCCTAGAAGAATCAGTGGGCTATGTGGAAGCCACAATGCCGTTATTAGGTGTCTGGTTGTGAATCGTGTGGCACGCACCATTAGGATCAGTCAAATTTACATGTGTGCCTTTTTCTTCTCCAAGAGCTGCCGAAGGTAAGTGTTCCCCAGCACAGCACTAGTTAGAAACTGCAGAGTTATCTGATTTAAATGTGATGCCCTCATTCTGTATCCCACACAATATGTTCACGAATTTTACATGGAGAGAGAGCACAGCGTCCGTCTGGGCAACTGTTCTCGGAGAGGACTGGGGAAGGGATAAGATTGAACGCAAATGTGGGCATAGCTTGGCTGTCTGGGTGGGTGGAACGAGACCCCCGTCCCCCCCCCCCCCCCCCCGGCACCGTGACTTGGGCGCTTGGAAGGCTACATCCAGCCCCCTGAATATCCACTCCAGGGACCGTCTCCAGTGCTGGGCGTGGGCCTTTGTGGAGACAAGGTGGGTTGTCACCAGGCTAAAAAGGAATGGGTGCAGGGACAGAAGGGAAGGGGGTGGGTTCCAGTCCCTGCCTGGAGCTTTGGCAGGATTTTGATCATGCATTCAATCTATTAGATGCTACTCTAGTCCATCCGGAGCCGAAGGCAGAATAAATGTCGAACAGGCCCCCCGAGGTTCGGATAGCAGGAATAGAATGGGAAAGTCCCGGATGTTAGAATGCAACAATGGACTCTCTGAGGAAACTCTGCACAGTAAAAGTCATCAAAAGAACACACAGTACTGAGGGAACTAGCCGAGGCTTCCAAGGGAAGAGAAGAGCCAAGCTTTACCTGCTGTCAGTCCCACCCCAGGAAACAGACCAAGTGTGGACGGCTGGCCTGGAAGGCTTAAGGAGCCAGCTCTGCTGGGCTGAGGGTCTCCATCCCCACAGCCCTCACTGTAGTGCCGGGGCGCTCTGCAGGAAGGACCGGAATATTCTGAATCTCAGATGTGCTGGCTTTGGGGATTGGGGAACCACATGTCTTTATCCAGAGGAGAGACACGGGAGGGGAGGGATTCCAGTAACCTGGTCCTCACCCCAGGGGAACCTGAGATACGCCCTCCTTGCTGTTTACAGACTGGCTTTTGAACAAATCTGTGAATGACAATCAGATGGGACAGGGTTCAAAGTACAGTAGAAGTGTGGTACCCAAGACTTGGAACTCTCTAGTTTAAATCCCACCTTCCAAGAAGGAGAAGCAAAGAGAGTGGGTCCTGACTTGCTCCAGACAGAGGTAGGGCCACCCATGGTTGCCTGGCTGTTGACCTTGACTCTCAGTGCCCCCTGATGTGATGGGCATGTGGGAGGAGGGGCGGGGAGATCCAGGAGTCAGAACCCAGAAGAAAGAGATGGTGGTTGGAAGGTTTGTTTTTCTTTTCTCTCTAAAAATGCTGCAGTTGCCTTTAAAAAAAAAAAAAAAATCTGAGATGAGAATTAGATTTTCATGTTTCCTCTAAAAGAGTGGATTGATTAGATTTCAGCTTAAACCAGTGTTTGTATTTTATACACCAAAGCTTGGAAAATGATCTGTACTTAGAGGGAGACACAGAAGTCTGCAGGTCTGGGAAATCATATGTGGGAACTGAAAAATCTTTTTAGACATGTGGGTTTTCATGCAAATTCTATTTCCAAAGGATTTGGGTAAAAATTTTAAATTCAAATACCGTAGGTGGCTGTGTGTGGATTTTTAAATTTTTCGGGCGTCTGTGTGAGTCATCGTGAGTTGTCTCACTTTGTCTTCTGGGCCACATGTCAGCTTATTGGTCCTCCCTGAACCGTGTGGTTTATAGGTCTTCTGAGGCCACCCCACCCAGGTCACTGGGGTGTGGCAGTTAGGGACATCTAGCCGGCAACATGCGTTTAGGCCATTGATGACATAATATGGGGACCAGGGACACGTGGACATCTGTGGGAGCCTCTGTGGAGCATGTGCTTGTATTCGGGCTCTGAAATTTCCCATTAATAAGAACACTGCAGCATGACATTCAGGCCTTACTGCACTGTGTCTTTAAAGTTTCTGGGGTTCTTTCTTCTCCCCCTGTGACGCAGCTAAAGGACAAAGTAGGGAAAAGAAAAACGAAAAACCGAGCCACCAAAATAAAATTGTTGAATTGACAAGATGGAGGGTGACAACTGGGCCTGCCGAGTGCAGCCCGTACCAGCCCTCTCCGTCTCCCCTGCTGTTTTGTAAAAGGTAAGCACAGATCTTCATGTGGGGCCGGAGGCACTGTGTTATGAGTTTGTCACACTTGATTTACTTAATGCCCATCCACACTCCGATGTCAGTGTGGTTATCTCCACTAAGGAGGAGAGGTGACTGGCTCGGAGGGAGGCCGTCCCGTTCTTCTAGGAGGAAGTTGGTCTGGAGGTCCCACGTGGGGCGCCTCTCTGTGCTTTTTCATTTATTTAACTGTCTCCTGGTGCAAGATGGAATAACACAATGAAACAGCAGAACCCGCTGGACAGGAAAGGGGATTTATCATTTGAGTTCGGGTGGAAACACCTTCTTGGGGAGCCCACCTGTTTGAGGGTGGAATTTCACTGCATGCGGGTCTAAAGTTTAGGGGAAGCATGGGCCGCGGGGGAAGCCGCCCGAGGAGCTCCGGCCGGGGCAGTGCTGCTAACTCTGCTCACAGGGAATCGGCCCCACTCTGGTGGGAGGTTGCTGGGTTCTTCATCCCACCCAGATGCTGCTTTCCTTGGCACTGCTGATACAGTTCCTCCCTCTGTACCTTTCTTTCCTATTAGTAAAAGAACTTTTCTTTTCCAATTACAATTTTACAAAGGAACCCAGCATATAACATGAGCAGCGGCCTAGCAGCTCGGCCTCAAGGGTATCTGGGACGCGGAAGCTCATGGCTCACTTCCCCTTTCCTTCCTGAGACACCTCTGAGATCTCTCTGAGTCCCGGAGAATGGAGCTGGAAAACCACCACAGACCAGGGACGTGACTGGGGAGGAACAGGAGCCCGACGTCCGGGGACTGCTGTGGTTGGAATGTCCCTTCCAGAATCCAGGTGTTGAAAGCGAAGGTCCTGGTGATGGTGTTACGAGGTGGACCTTCAGGAGAGGAACTTCCCTCCGAGTGGGACTGGAGTCCTTGTCAGAGAGCTTCACACAGCACTCGACTCCTTTTCTCTCGCCCTTCTGCCCTTTGCCACGAAAGGACACAGCTCCTCCCCTCCAGAGGAACCAGCTTGACAGTGCTCACCAGACAACTGACCCCATGGTGGCTTTACCGGGGACTTCCCAGTCTCCAGAACTATGAGAAACAAACTTCTGGGATTTACAAATTCATAAGTTGCTGAGGCTGGCTTTGAACTCGTGATCCTCCTGCCTCAGCCTCCTGAGCCACTGGGATTACAGGTGTGCGCCACCACACCCAGTGGGAAGGATCGTCAGGTCCTGAGTTTATTGTGGAAGAAATCTGAAGCAGGATCAGACCAAACTGACAAAGGCCAACTGGACAGAAATTCAGGATTTGATATTTTATCATGAGAGGTTAGAAAAGGCTCTAGAAGTTGAAATGTGGATCCAAAGGTGGCTCATGTTCAATGAAGCTGAAATGCCGGAATGGCCTCTGGTTGGTGTAGACAAGGAACCTGAGGCTTGGGGGACCTGCTCACCTGCCCCGAGAGGGCCCAGAGGACACAGATTTCATCAGGAGTAAGAGGGAAGCTCCAGTATGACTGAAGAGTTGTGTGGTTAGTCTTCTCTGTAGGTCAGAAATTCAGTGGGACCCGGGGGTCCCAGTTCAATGCAATGGGAAGGACTGGATCCCTGGGGCCAAGAGTTGCCAATCAATGACCAAATACAGACGGACACAGTTACTGTCATAGACGCTGGAGCTAAATCAGTGATCATTCCAGTCTGACTCACAGAGACCTGGTTAGTTGATGATAGTGTCCTTAGGAAAGAAACAGATGAGTAATCTATGAAATTCTTACTTGATCTGTGAAAGAACGCTAGGTCTGGGGAACAGAAATTTAACTTGACTCACTGAACACAGAGTTATGGCCTCTCAAATTCCCCACTTGGGCAAATCCATAGATCTAGAAACTTTCTCATGCACAGGAGTGTAGATGCCCTGGAGGAAGGACCCTACTACATCGTTAAAATCTTAGACCATTTATTGTTCTGTTTCCTCAGAGAGACCATAGTCAGGGCTGCTATGCTTGCGGAAAGGGAAATTATCGGAAATTTTAGGGCTTACTAGATACGGCTCTGAACCGACACTAATTCTAGGAGATCCACATCATTATGGTGACCCCCAGTTGCAGCTGGGGCCTGTGGAGACAGAGTGATCACAGAATTTTAGCTCAGAATCATCTCCCAGGGGCCCAGGGATCTCTGAACCCACCTTGTGTTTATTTCCTCAATTCTAGCAGCTATAGCTGGAGCAGACATCCTCAGCTCCGGGGGGACAATGTCCACATGGGTTCCCTGACCTATGGAGTGAAGGCCATTAGGTAGGCAAGGCCAAATAGTAGCCACGAGAATTGCCTCTACCTACAAAAACCAGTAAACCCAAAGCCACGTTCCTAGAGGGATTGAAGAATTTTAGTCCACCATCAAGGACTTGAAAGATGCTGGGGGAGTGGCTCCCATCACCAATTCAGCTTGCCCATTGGGCCTGCACAGAAGACATACAGGTCTCGGGGACCAGCACTGGAGTATCATAAGCTCAATCAGATGGTGATTCCATTTGCAACTGCTGTTCTAGATGTGATTTCATTGCTTGAGCAAATCAATACGTACTCTTGTACCTGGTAGGCAGTTAATGATCTGGAACATGCTGTTCCCCCTGATAGCTGTTAATAAAGACTACCAGACATGGTTTGCTTTCAGCTAGCAAGACCAGCAAGAATCCCTCACTGTCCTATTTCAGGGCTGTGGAAACTCTCCAGTCCAGCGTCATAGACATCTGCAGGACCTTGATTGCCCTTGGCTTCCACAGAACAACATGCTCACTCATGAAATTGGTTTGCTGGTTGGACCTGGTGAGCAAGAAGTAGAAACGACTCTAGGCCTTGCCTGATGAGGGAGAGGGTGGAAAATCTCATTATGGGTTTGGAGGACCGACAGCTTGATGAGATCTTTAGGGGTTCAGGGGTGTGAGGCATCTTGAGCAATTCTTTCGAAGGCCAAGGATAGAGTGTCATAACGGCCCCTCCTACAACCAAAGAGCGTCACAGTGCTTAGTGGGCCCCTTTACATTTGAGAGGCAACATATCCCTCATTCGTTTGTGCTATTCTGGGCCGTTTATTGTGAGGCTGATAGTTTTGATGGGGCCTAGAACAAGAGAAGGCTGTGCAACAGGTCCAGGCTGTCATACAAGCTGCTCTGCCACTCGGGCCATATGATCCAGCAGATCTAATCATGCTGGAAGTGTCAGTGGCAGATACACTATTTGA
This sequence comes from Marmota marmota marmota, assembly GCF_001458135.2. Classification (NCBI taxonomy): domain Eukaryota; kingdom Metazoa; phylum Chordata; class Mammalia; order Rodentia; family Sciuridae; genus Marmota; species Marmota marmota. The sequence continues at coordinate 57,399,166 of NW_025999968.1, forward strand.
AGCCATTGGCAGGCTCACGCCGTTGAATTACAAACCAGACCCTTACCATTTTCCTGCCGTCTTCTGTGAGTAACGACTCTCCTTTGGAAGACAGGCTTTCCGGGTGTATATCTAGTAGTGGGATTACTGAATCTATGGTCGCTCTATTTTTAAATTTTTGAGAAACCTCCACACTGTTTTCCATAATAGCAGTACTGATTTACATTCCCCCTAACTGTGTCTAAGAGTTCCCTTTTTTCCATATTCTCTCTGGCACTTATCCTTTGTCTTTTTGACAATAGTGATTCTAAGTAGACAGAGTCGCTGTCTCACTGTGGCTTTGATTTGCATTTCTCTGGTGGTTAGCCGTGGAGAGCATTCCTTCACACACCTATTGGTCATTTGTATGACTTCTTTGGGGAACTGTCTATTTAGACTTCAGCTCTTGTAAAAATCAGAATTTATTTATTTGTCTATTTATTTTTTTATGCTATTGAATGCTTTGAGTTCCTTATATACTCTGGATATTGATCCTTTATCAGATTTATGGCTAACACACATCTTCCCCCAAGAGCAGGTGTGTCTTCACTCTGTTAATGGTTTCCTTTGCTGTGTAGAAGGGTTTAAATTTGAAATTGTCCATTTCTGCTTTTGTTGCCTGTGTTTTGGGGACTTATCCTGAAAAAAATCCTTGCTCAATTCAATGTCATGAAGCATTTCCCTATTTTATCCTAATAGTTTCAAGGTTTCATATAAGTCTTTAATTGCTTTTGACTTGATTTTGTATAGGTTGAGGTAGTTTTATTCTTCTGCATGTGATATTCCATGTTGAACAGAGATCTCCATACCCATGTTTACTGAGGCATTGTTCACAATAGCCAAGATATAGGATTAATGTGTTTATTAACAGATGAACGGATAAAGAAAATGTGGCATCTGAACACAGGGGAGTACTATTCAGCCGTAAAAATGGTATGCCAGACCTTAAACTATACTATAGAGCAATAGTAACAAAAACAGCATGGTTGGCACCAAAACAGATAGGTTGACCAATGGTACAGAATAGAGGACACAGAGACAAACCCACAAAATTATAATTATCTTATATTAGACAAAGGTGCCCAAAACATGCATTGGAGAAAAGATAGCCTCTTTAACAAATGGTTCTGGGAAAATTGGAAATCCATATGTAACAAAATAAAATTAAACCCCTATCTCTCACCATGCACAAAACTTAAGAATAAAACCAGAGACCCTGTGTCTAGTAGAAGAAAAAGTAGAACCAAATCTCTATCATGTGGGGTTAGGCCTCAACTCCTTAGTCAGACTTCTATAGCACAAGGATTAAAACCAAGAATCAATAAATGGGATGGATTCAAACTAAAAAGGTTTTTCTCAGCAAAAGAAAAAATCTGTGAGGTGAATAGAGAGCCTACAGTCTGGGAGCAAATTTTTACCCCTCACATATCAGATAGAGCACTAATCTCTAGGGTATATAAAAAAAATCAAAAAGCTTAACATCAAACAAACAAATAACCCAATCAATAAATTGGCCAAAGAATTGAACAGACACTTCTTAGAAGATCAATCAACAAATCAATCAATCAACAAATATATGAAAAAATGTTCATTATAGCTAGCAACTAGAGAAATGCAAATCAAAACTACTCTAAGATTTTATCTCACTCCAGTCAGAATGGCAGCTATTAAGAAGACAAACAACAGTAAGTGTTGGCGAGGATGTGGGGGAAAAAGGCACACTCCTTCACTGTTGGTGGGACTGCAAATTGGTGCAGCCAACATGGAAAGCAGTATGGAGATTCCTTGGAAAATTGGGAATGGAACCACCATTTTGACCCAGCTATCCCTCTCCTCAGTCCATACCCAAAGGATTTAAAGACAGCATACCACAGGGCCACAGTTTTAATGTTCATAAATATTTATAGCAGCACAATTCACAATAGCTAAATTATGGAACCAACCTAGATGCCCTTCAATAGATGAGTGAATTTAAAAAATGTGGCATTTATACACAATGGAATATTACTCAGCAATAAAAGAGAATAAAATCATGGCATTTGCAGGTAAATGGATGGTGTGGAGAAGATAATGCTAAGTGAAGTTAGCAATCCCCAAAAAACTAAATATAGAATGTTGTCTCTGATATAAGGAGGCTGATTCATAGTGGGGTAGGAAGGGGGTATGGGAGGAATAGACAAACTCTAGTTAGGGCAGAGGGGTGGGAGGGGAAGGGAGGGGGTATGGGGTTAGAAATGATGGTGGAATGTGATGGACATCATTATCCAAAGTACATGTATAAAGACACAAGTTGGTGTGAGTATACTTTGTATACAACCAGAGATACAAAAAATTGTGCTCTATATGGGTAATATGAATTGTAATGCATTCTGCCGTCATATATAAATTTAAAAATTAATAAAAAAGTCAATATTAGAAAAAAACCCCAAATCCTGTCATTGGTGGCAGTATTGGTGGACCTAGAAGACATTGTGTTAAGTGAAGTAAACTAGGCACAGAAAGACAAATACCACACCACCTCCCTTGCATGAGGGACCTTACATGCCAACCTCACAGAGGTAGAGGTGTCTGTGGTTCCTGGAGACTGGAGAGGATGGGGGCAAAGCAGGTTAGGAGAAGTCAGTCAATGGGTGCGAGGTTATTGGTAGGAGGAATACATTCTGGTGTTCTGTGGCACATCAGGTGACTAGAGTCACTAACAATGCATATCTCAAAGTAGTTGGAAGAGAATTTTGAATGTTTCACTAAAAAGAAATGACACGTGCTTCGGGTGATACATAAGCTAATTATCTTGATCCGATCACTACACAAAGCTTACATGTATTGAAACAGCACCCTGTGCCCCATTTATTCATACAGTTATGATGTCACTGTTAAAAATAAAATGAAGAAAAAATTAAAAAAAAAAAAGAGATAAAAGCTTTTGACTTGCTCTTAGGCCTAGCAGAGACTGAACACTTGACCTCTGGCCGTCACCTAACCAGGCCAACTCAGCGCTCTGTGTGGACTGGGTATCATCCCATCCACGAGCCAGCGAGTTGGGCAGGTGTAGCGGGACTCCATTAGCAGGGGGATGTCATGGATGGCGGAGAATGTACAAGTGGGTGAGCTACAAGCACCTGGTGGGTCCTTTTGTTGGGAGGAGACTGTAAAGGTTTGAGACCACACAGATTCGTGAGCTGAGGCCCGTACTTTGGATAAACAAGGACTTAGAAGGAATGTGACTGGACAACGGGTGACAGAGGTACGTGGTCAGACCTCTTGGAATGAGAAAATGACATGAAGATATTTATGTTCCATGTAAATCCTCACCAAAGGGTGGTCTCAGCAGAAGGACTTTAATAAACAAGGGATAGGATGACCTCTTCTGAGAATCAGCCTGCTTCTGTTCCCAGCCACTTCTTCATCGCCCAAGGGGCTCATGAGAAATGTGGCCGTGGTGGTGGGGACAGAGGCTCCACGTGAGTCTGAAATGCAGACTTCCCATCCCCAAGGTCACTCTGGCTGCAGCCACCACTAAAGGTCTGATCTGAGAGCAGCAGGTTGGACCAACACTGATTCCCCAGTGGGACACCATTCCACCAGGGTGATCAGCTAGCCACCCAGGGACAGAGGGACACACTGGACCATCATGGAAGGGGTGGCACTTTGTTTCTATAGGAAGAGATACTCCCTGCGTGTAACGCTCTGTCCAAACTACCCTCCACTGATCTGTAGGAGGCCTCGTCCACTGTCATGGTGTTCCACCACAGAATTGCTTCAGATCAAAGAGCTCGCTCCCCAGCAGTGAAGGGCGACAGGTGCCTGTGCCCGGGGAAGTCACGGACTTTCCCAAGTCCCTCATCACACTGCAGCAACGGCACTGCTAGGACAGTGGGCTGCCTCCTGAAGACCCAGGCACAGTCCAGCCAGGTGGAGACACCTGCAAGGCGTGGGCAGTGTCCCTTAGGGTACAGTGTGTGCTCTAAATCAGCGTCTGACTTATGGTACAGTTTCTCCCCGAACCAGGGTTCACAGATCCAGGATTCAAAGGATGGAAGCAAGAGAGACTCCACTCACTAGTACCCTGAGTTTTCCATGAAGAAACTTCCTGCTTTCCTCCCCCTTGGTCTTAGGGTCTAGAGGTCTAGAGGTCTTGGTCCCAGAGGGAAGAAGGCTTCCACAGGGAGCCCCAAGAATGATTCCATCAACCCGGAAGTTGTGACCCTGTCATCTTGCTACTCAGGCATCTCAAGTCTCTGAATCAACAGGCATAAAAGGGGGTCAACGTACTGGTTGGGGTGATTGGCCCTGATTATGGGGGGAATTGGATTGGCACTACAGGAAGGAGGTGACCAAGAGTGTGCCTGGAATTTGGGGGCTCCTTTGGGGCCTGTCTCAGGACTGCCATGACCTGTGGCTAAAGTCAACAGAATATGACAAACGTCATTCCCACAGGACCTTCGAGAATGAAGGTTTGGGCCACCCACTAAACAAAGAACATGTCTGTCTGAGGAGCTCACCGAGGGCAAAAGGGATAGAGGTGGGTAAACGAGAGGTCTAAATGGCAGCTGTGTTGGGGAGACAGTCACAGAAACAAGGACTGTGACAGTACTGAGGATTTCTTCCTCTTTCTTTGGGACCTATTTACACACCTATTTACCATGTTTTTATTTTCTTGCTTCTTTCATCCCCTTACGTAACTATCATCAATCAATACATGTATGTAGAGCAGCAAACTTTTTGTCTGAGTATTTAAGGGAGAAGAGAGGCATCACAGCGTTTCTTCTTTTCTTGGGCAAAGAGTTAGTGTATTTTTTGTGCACACAGAACATTTGTGTCACCGAAGGCGGAATTGTGACTTTGCTATTGTCTTTATTTGGGGATTATGTATGGGTTAAGGGGAGTGCACGGTTGTCAATTGACAAGGGGGGACTGCCTTGGGCTTCCAGCCCTGCACCGACTGGCTTAGCTACATCTCCAGCGACTCATTCACTCAAGCACAAATCAGGATGCTGCTGTGAAGGAATTCCACGGCTGTGATTAAGGTCCCTAATCAGTAGACTCTGAGTGGGAGAGATTGTTCTGTGTCACCCACGTGACCTGAGTCCTTAAAAGCTGGGCTGAAGCTTTTCTGAGAGTACAAATTCTGCCTGTGCAAGGAAGCTTCAGGTCTGTGCTGGAGAGTTCTAGGCTTTTCTTTCTGATGACCCGCCTGGCGCTTTTCAGGCTTGCCTACTACCCTTGTGATGACATACCACTGTGATGTGCAATATAGATCCCACTCTGTGTCTCTCTTAGTTCTGCTTCTCTGATAGACCTTGACTGACACCCTTGAGCTAACCTTCTAGTGGGTGTTGGAGGGGGTGTCTCTGCTCATTAGCATTCATTAGCATAGAGATCCTGCAGGGGGCCTCAGAAGTGAGGGGCAAGCTGTGTTGAATCCAGAGAGACTCTTCACCTCGCTTACTTTGATGCATAGAAAATTATGTTGTAGTGACCAGTTGGTTTATCATGAATGATTTTTTTTTGGGGGGTGGTGGCTGAGGTTGATGTAGTTTTATGTGCATTACTTGAACTTCTCAAAATTTAAAGAAAGAATTTTTTAAGGGTCAGAGATTTCTTGGGGGCAAATAAGTTTGAGAAATGATGTTGAATAGACTCTATTTCAGGATTTTTTTCATGGCCTTTACAATGCTTCTGGGCACAAGAAGTTCAAAAGAGAACAGAATATGCTATGCGTTATCTACCCATCTTATTTGAATATGGAACAAATGTTCACCCCTCTGGGTATTGCAACATGAATTGCACTAGAGATATTTTAGGAAACACTTCTCCCCACATCCATGGTCCATAGATGAGATGAAATGATCTTCTCTAATTCTAATCTCACTAGCTTTCTTTTTATTTCACCCATGGTAAATTATAATCAGACCAGGATCCTACTATTTAAAATATTTTATAATAAAAGCAAAGAGCTAAAAATTAAAGTGTACTCCAAAATTATATTTGAAAGAAGAATTTTCATATCCTAACCTCAAAAGTATTCCCGGTGGAAACAGAGTGTGCCAAGAGTATTTATTATTAGTTTAACATGTTACATTTTTTCACCCAGTTGGTGAAATGAAAATCTTATAGTGTGCACATTTAAGATTCCTTGATAGACGCACGCACGTGCGCGCGCGCATGAACACACACACACACACACACACACACACCCCACAATTTTACAGTAGAAATTCAACCACTTTACAGGCTACAGAAGATGGAAATTACCTGTTTTTTTTTTTTTTTTTTATCCAGGCACTTAATATTTATTTAAAAATCATTATACTCTTAAATTCTACTGTATGATTTTTCCAACAGTGAAAAAAGAAACTAAAGTAACGCTCTCACATTAAATATTCTAAATGGGTTTAATTTTAAAAGGCAAAATTATAAAGCTCAAGAGACTTGGGTAGAAAGTCTTATGATTATGCTGCCACTTCAGTATTTTCCAATTTTTATCTGTAGAGCATATGTGTCTCTTGCTCTTTAATCTCCTCCAGCCAAAAATTTGGGGGAAGCGCTTACGGTTTTCTTCTCATCTTTGCTTTTCCATTTCTTCTAAAAATTTGTATTCCTCAGTGAAGACGAGAAAGCACATTTAAACCAATATAAACAAGTAATTTACATGTGTCAGTAGTATCAAGGTATCTGCTTATGGCCAGGTATGGTGGGGCACACCTATAATCCCAGCGGTTTGGGGGGCTGAGGCAGGAGGATCCAGGGTTCAAAGCCAGCCTCAGCAACTTAGTAAGGCCCCAAACAACTCAGCAGGACCCTGTCTCTAAATAAAATATTAAAAAGGGCTGGGATGTGGGTTGGTAGTTAAGTACCCCTGGATTCAGTCCCAGTCCAAAAAAAAAAAAAGATATCTGCTCACATTTCTTTCTTTATGTTGTATCAAATATGCTGTGTACACAGCATGCTGAACCTTAGCAGGACTTCAACAGGATTCTGTGAAATGCCTGCATGCCTTCGTGGGAAAGGTCTGGTTTTTCCATCCACAGTACATCAGGGAATAACTGCTGAGCAAACCTGTCTTTTCCACTGCTCTCCCAGGACAGCCATGCTAGGGTGGTCTGAGGGCCCCGTGGGTTTCTGCGCCCCTGGGAGGTTGCACCGTGGACTTCTGTAACTGGGTGGCCTTCCTGGGAAGGCCGGGAAAGGCAGTGGGAGGCAGTCTGGAGGTTTCTGCAGTCCCCGGGCTCCCCCCAGCCTCAGCACCGTCAGCAGGCTCCGTGCCCTTCCTGTGTCAAGGGCGGCATCTGTGCTATTCATCTGTACCCCCAGGATCAAGGCGGCCCTGGGACAGGAAACTGTAGCTGCTATTTTTCTCCTTGTTAGGAGAAGACAGAGGAGAGACATGTGAAGGCACTAACGGAGGCTTTCCCTCCACCCCGCCCTGCACTTGCTGCCCTCCCCACGTGGCTGTGCCCCCACGTGGAAGTGGGCTCCTTGGAGGGCAGGGTGGACGGCCAGAGTTCCTTTGTAATTGTCTTCTCAACTTGGAAACTGGAATTTTACAGGTTGCGTGTTAAATTCATCACCTCCAGCTGTCTTAGTGTGGGTAACAAATGGGCGCCCTGCCCAGAGCCTGCCCAGGGCTGGTGGCTCCAGGGAATTCTACCCCATAGTCCTGGGGACACTGTTGCTTTACCAGCCTGACCATGGATTTCTGGAGACCCTTTCTCTAGCTTCAGTTTCAAGTGTCCACTCCTGGCCAACGATGTTTCCCCTTGGCCACACCCTCCTGGCTTCATACCTGGCCTCTGTCCTTCCGGCCTCTCTTCCCTCTCGGTCACCCCGGTGTGGTGATTTTCCTAATCACTGCCTTTTTAATTATCTTCTTCCCTTAAGAACTGAAGACGGCCTCCTCTTGATCAGGCCACGCCCCACCTCCCTGGCCTGACGGCAGATCGGGGTCCCATGTCCCCATCCTGCCTTTCCTTCATTATATCTATCCTGTCATTATTTATAGCACAGGAGGTCCCAGCAAGGGTTCTGGAGTCAGTCTGCCCCTTATTAACTGGGTGACCTCAGGCAAATTTCTTAAGTTCTCTGGGCCCCCTGTTTCTTATCTGTAAAACGGCAATTAAACATTTGCCTTATTGAATTAGCTAAGGTGCTAAGTAATGATTTATGGTGGATTTTAGGGGATATTAATAACGCACACTGGGGATACACCTAAAGACTCTTCTTAGCAAGGTGCTTAAACTCCTATCAAACAAAGGTCTCTGCCGTCTGCCCCACCCTCACAGGTGCTGGGACCTCTCTGGGACGTCCTCTGTCTGAAGGGCAGCTTCTCCCTCGCCAGTTCTCTCTGCCTGTACCAGCATGATCCAGCTCCCGGTGTGGACTCCTGAGGCCCTGGACCTGTGCTGGGTTATTTTACCCTGAATTGAGAGGCCTTGCTCGTCCTTCCCACAGGCATGGAGCCCTGTTGTCTTTAGAACAAGGCTCGGGGTTGGTATTTTTATTAAGAACTAGGTACCAAGTGTTACACTCACTTGATTAAAGGTGGAGAATTGATGCCTTTTTGGATAAATTGAATTGCATTTTTAAAGATTCGTATAATGTAGAGTTAATGGCCATTTTATCAGCTACCACTTTGGGGAATTGCGTAACACAAATCTTGCCTATTCGCTCGAAGGAAATTAAGCATCTGGTGCAGACTCCGCAGTCTGGCTCTGTCCCCAGTGTTCCCGGCATCCGTTAATAGAAAGAGACGCTTCATGGGTGCTTGGAAAAGCATCGGAAACTTTTCAGGAGACAGGGTGGGAACCAGGAGCCTCACCTGGCGGGCAGCCCAGCCCCCCTGGCCCAGAGGACCCGCGCCCCCTCCCCCTCCTTTGGCAGCGAAGGCCCAGGAATGAAAGTCCTGGATGCTCTTCACCCACCAAGGAGAGAGGAAACCTCGCCCAAAGCGTGGAAGTCATCTTGCTTTTCTTGCCGTGATAGAAAAAGAAGCGTGTTTGAGCGATAGGTCTGATCTGAGCAGAGGATTTGCCAGGGGTGTGTGGACGCGTGAGGCCATGGGATGCGATTCCTGGTCTGGGTTTCCCACAGGCCAGCACTCCTGACGGAGGAGGACGACTCCCCGGGCACCTGCTGTTTTGCTTTCCCGAAGTCAACGTTTCCAGAAACCTGACCTTTGAGTGCCCTGTTTTAGCTTGTCATCCGCCCCCCAAACAGTTCCCTGGAGAGCCGTCTTTTCCTGGAGAGCACGAGAAGAGAAGATATCACAATTCTGGAGGTGTCTCTCCTGCACTTTTGGGTGTTTCTTTTTTTTTTTTTTTTCCTGATTTTCTAGAAATAGCTTGAACTATTTTTATGATGGAAAAATAAGTTATAGATTTAAAAAGCAGCAAGAGCATTGCCTCTATTCATTAGTCCTTGCGTTTGAATTGACAGTAGATGATTCTGTGTATGACAAACTACTCTGGCTGCTGCATGCACCCCAGACGCTGGTGGGACTTTCAGGCCCCTGGACTCTGCTCTTACCCACTTCTCCACTCATCTTCTGTGTGAATCAAGACCGCCTCATCTCATCTCTGGCCTCCCCTTACCTCCCCCACCCCCCCTCCTCCCTGCCTGTACCCTGGCTTACCCTGCCCTGTCACATGCAATGTCCCCTCCCCCCTTCACCTCTAGTGGAGCACCTGGGGCCTCCAAGCTTGGCTCTCCCTTCTCCGAACTTTAAGCCCTCTTGTCCACAGGATAATGTCCTGCGGAGTCCCCTGAGCTGGCCTTTGAAGAGCGCTTTGTAGTTTTCGTGTCTGTCACTTGGTCTTAGTGTGGGGGTCATGGGGGTTGGGGTGAGGAGAGTGAGCTGCTCACCCCCCTGGTGTGGGTGCTGGGAGGGATCCTGCCTTATGTAAGATTTGGATATTTGTTCTCTACTGATTTTTTTTTTTTTGCATTCATTTTGATTTTTCCAAGCATTCCAAGGGTCACACTGTCATTCAGTGTAGAGTGCCTGCCTCCCTCCCATACACGGGCTCTGGGTTCCATCCCCAGCTCTGCAAAACAATAAAAAATCGAAAAAAAAAAAAGTCAAAATACAATGTTACAATAACATTTGTCTGGGTCTCTGGTGCCCTCTTAAATTCTGCACCTTCATTTAAACCTTCATTTATCGTCCCGTGAGGTACATGTGGAGGTTCTGCAGCCCCATTTCATAATAACGACCTGCTGCCCCGGCCAGGGCTCTGCAGGGTGGTTTGTGGCCCACACTCCTCTGGCCTTCCCGGGAGAGCCCGCCAGGCCTGCCACTTCCTGTACTTCAAGGTGCAGGGAGGACGGGGACCATGAGCTTGGAAAACCCAGTGGCCAGCCCTGGCTGGCCGCAAGTGCTGGCCACTGTGGCTTAGAGAGTGGATTTTCTTTGCTTTAGAAATTCAGAGCTCATTTGTTAGGACAGCCACCATCAGGTTGAGAAGGGTTTGACTGAAGAGAAACCACGGGGGACGGGGGGACGGGAGGAAGCTCACAGTCAGCTTGGCCCCAGGAGCTTCCGGTGGGCAGAAGGCCCACGTGGCTCTCTCAGACGCTGTTGATTCGAGGTGACCCAGCCCTTGGAGGTTGGCCTGCTGGATCACGGGGCACGGAGGGAAACTTTTTGGAGTCCTGAATGAAACAGTGCACGCTTGGCAGGGAGCAGGGAGCGTGCTGCCGGGTGGAGAGCCTGCTAGGCCTGTGGCAGGCCTGGGCTCAACCCCAGCAGCGCGGAGGAGAAGGAAAAGGAAGGAAGGGGAGGGTGGAGGAGGCAAGAGACGTCCTGTAGAGACCACGTCAGGGGACAAGTGGGCAAGTTGGGGTGGGCTGAGGCCTGGCTCCTTCCCGAGTGGAGTCTGTCACATGGCCCGTCACCTGCTGCTGTGACCGGCTGGGAACTGTAGCCCCCCCTTTCCTGTCCATCGCTTCTCCTGCGCCTGGTCACATGGAGCTCTGGGTGATGTGGGTGGTGACAGGCGTTTGCCCAGCAGGCGCGGGCTCCCCTAGCGCTGTCAAGGCCGTCCCTCTCTTTTGCAGAACATACGAGCCACCTCGATGGTGTGACAAACACATTTTTGCAGAAGCAGAATGTGAACCTCGGGAGGTTATGTCAGGAAGCAGTGGCAGGCGTGTTCTCAGCCCGGCGTGCTGGGTATCGGAGGAGGGAGGCGATTTGCATCACGGACACAGCTCCCCAGGCGGCCACTCTCTGCCTTGGTCAGGGCAGGATTCACTGCTATGGACAGAGAGGACACACTCTCTCAGAGGGGCTTGCGTGCACAGTGCACTATGACAACAATGAGGAACTCAGTGACATTAACATCTGCTGATGATCACCAGGAGCCGGACACACTAACGGGGGAGAGCCTGTGGCTGTCCCACTCTGCACGTGGCAAAACAGATATTCGCAGATTAAGTGACTTGGATAAGACCGTGCAGTCCCTATGAAGCAGAGAGGAACTGGAGTCCAGGCTTCCAGCTGCAGATTCCGTGGCATTTCACCCAACCACGTGGCCTCGGATCTTCCCCCGAAAACAGGTGACAGTTGTAAGCCCTTCACCTCCCAGCCCCAGGGATAGACAGCAAACTGCTCCTACCTAGAAATTCCAACACCTGTAATGCACACACATAGACCGCATGGTGGGCTGTACAACGTGCCCCCAAGGATGCACTTGTCCTAACTCCAGAGCCCAAAACAGGCGACTTTACACAGCCACAAGAGTGTCTGAGCTGGGAGATCATCCTGTGCTATGTGGGTGTTCCCAGAACAGTCACCAGGGCCCTTATAAGACCAGAGCAGGAAGAGGCGGGGAGGGACAGAGGCTGAGAGCTGAGGCCCATGAGCTGAGGAATGCAGGTGGCTTCTCATAGCCAGAAAAGATCCCGAGAGTGGCCAGAAGGAAAGTCACCCTGCAGGCTCCTTGTTTTAAAACTTCTGACTTCCAGAGCTGGAAGAGCCAGAATTTGTGTTGCTTTGTGCTATGGTTTGAAAGTGTCCTCCAAGTCCTTATGTTGGAAATTTAACCCCCAAGTTCATGTACTTGTTGGAACCTGGAGGCAGGGCCTGTGCCGGCAACTAGGTGTTAGAGGAGGTCGAGAGATTGGGACCCCATGGTGGCATCAGTGGCCTAATCAGAAAAGCAAGAGTGGCTTGAGCTAGCATTCTTGCTGTCTCACCATGAGATCCTCTTTATCATGTTAGGATACAGGACGGTGCTGAGCAGAGGCAGGTGCCATGTTCCTGGCCTTCCCAGCTTCCAGAACTGGGAGCCAAACAAACTTCTAATCTTTATTAAACTACCCAGTTTCCAGTATTTTGTTACAGTGACAGAAAATGGACTAAGACATTTTTAAGTCACTAAGTTTGTGGTAATCTGTATAGCAGCAATCGGAAATGAATACGTATACATAATACACATACATAACACACACACATACATATTTAAATACATTTAGGTATGGGCATGCTCCTTTGGCACTGTGCTTGCTGATTTTGACCTCTTGTTACAGAGTTTGATATTTATCCACAATCCGAGGTTGCCCAGGACAATTGGGGCTAGGCCTGTTGTCCTGGTACACAACTCCCTCGTTCAGTCTGAAATGTGACCTGTTCTGAATGATAAATTGTAGGGTGGCTCCCTCTCACCTCACCTCTCAATTGTCTGCCTGTGACGTGGTCCCTGAACATTTTTAATTCTAGGCTGGCTTCTTGCTGTCATCCAGCCCACCCCTAATACCACCACCCTGCATTGTGGGATCACTCAAAAGACTGTCAAGCCCAACCCTTTAATTTTATAGAGGCGGATACCAGTCTATAGATGTTAAGATCACACAGTAGTCAGTGCTAAAACCAGGCCTGAGCTCGAGAATCCTGACTTAACTAGCAAACTTCTGTGAGGATCTGTCCTGTTTGTTCACAGAGCTTCTCTGTTGGTGGGATTGTTGGCCCAACCGAACCTAACCACGAGGGAGGTTGCACCCTTCAAAACATCTGGGTTCCTCCTCCTGGTTGACGCCCGAATACTAGCGGTTCTGTAGTCTCTTGTCTGAGGGTGTCATTTCTCAGCTTAACCGTTTTTGCTATTATCATGGACTGTTTATTTCCCTCTTGTAGACAGTCTAACTTCAAGTGTGGCTGTTTCTGGAGATGGGCCTCTAAGGAGGTAATTAAGGATAAGTGAGGTCATAAGGGTGGGGCCCTGATCCTGCAAGATTAGTGACCTTTGAGAGAGGACACTAGGAAGTCCTCCTTGCTCTCTCTCTGCACATGTCTTGAGAAAAGGCCACATGAAGACTCCCTGGGAAGGTGGCCATGTGCAATCCAGGAGAGCTGTCTCTAGAAGGTGAAAATGATTGTCTGGCATCTCCATCTTGGACTCCAGCTTCCAGAAGCATGAGAAAGTACATTTCTGTTGTTTCAGCCACTCCATCTGTGGCATTTTGTTACAGCAGTGCCAGCCGACTGGCACAGCCTCTCCCATTCCATCTACGGCTTGGCATTCAAGCCCCTCAGCGTGTGCCCCTTCTTCTCCAGCTGTCTGACTCCCCCCCCATAAACCCTCCACCTCTTGATAGGGCATGTTGTCTCTGAGCCCTGGGCCTGGTCTGCCCTCTCCCTGCTGACTTTCAGTGACCTTCCTCCGAGCTACAACTCCCAGCTCCACAAGTGAAATCCTGCCCCAGGCTGAGGCCCAGCTGGAAGAGACCTCTTCCCCTGACCCTCAGACAGACTGATCCTCCTACTGCTGATGCTGGAGTAAGTGGGGCCTCCACATGGCCACGTGGGATGGCTTGACCAGTGCCCCCCCCCCCATTCATGTCCACCTAGGGCCTCAAAACATGACCTTGTTTGGATCTGGGGTCCTTTGCAGATGTAATTAAACTGAGGATCATTCTGGATTTAGGGTGGATCCTGGATCTAGTGATTGCTGTCCGTATAAGAAGAGGAGAGGGCACAGAGAGAGAGGGGAGAGGGTCCTGTTAAGTTGGAGGCTGGGACAGGAGTGATGCTCCCCCAGGACAAGGAGGGCCAGGAGACAGAAGGACCGGAAGAGGCCGGGGAGGGCCCTCTTCTAGGACCTTGGAGAGCACACAGCCCTGTTCCACTTTGATTTTGGACTTTTGGCATCTAAGACTGGGAAAGAACAAATTTCTGTTGTTTAAAACCACCAAGTTCGTGGAGATTTGCGGTGGGGACCTAGGAAGCGACATGCAAGTGTCCAGACACTGGGTTCCACCCTTGTCCCTCAGGAGGGCTCCTCATCTCGGTTGGATGGACCCCCCCTGGCTCCCCACACTCAGAAACTGTGCAGAACAGGGCTCTGCACTCAGTCCCCAGGCCCCGCACAGCCTGCTGCTCAGGGCCCGCTGCTGGGCCTGGGTTTCGCAGTGCGTGGCGAGCACCCGCCCGCCTGGCTGCGGGAGGTGAGAACGGCTGGCGGAGCTGGATGTGAAGATTCCCGCCAGCTCCCCAGCTGCCGGTCTGCTTGCTGAGACTCATCTCCTGGAAATGCTCTTGGGGTTCTAATAAAACGGTTCTGGTTGGAGAATTTAATATGTTCCTTCAGAAACTCACTGTTTCTTAGCTCTGCTAAGCCTCAGTCAGACAGGGTGGGGGGTGAGAGCCCACTTTGGGGATGGGCTCCTAGGAGCCCCCCGCCTCATCTCCTCCTGCTCTTAGGAGCAGGAGTTTCAAGTAGGCCTTGAGGACCACAGAGACCCGGGTGCCACCATAGCTGGCAGGGGCAGATGGCTACTGAGCGACGGCTACTGAGGTGTCCTTTGGCTCCAGGGAGCCTCAGAGACTTGGTCTGGAGCTGAGCACCACATGGACACATGGGGTGAGGGCCAGGGGGTCAGGTAAAAGACTTGACAGTTACCCCAAGTGGGCACCACCGGGAAAAGTGCCACATGAGAATCCAGCAACTACACCACCTCCTCTGTTACAGGAGAGCTCCCAGCACTAGAGAAATGTTCAGATGCTCATTCAGAAGATTTAAAGGAGCTGCGTGTTGGCCAGGGGAGGACGGCTGTGTTGCTAAGTCAAACCCATGGCCATTTCCAAAAGCCACCCTTGGGGTCCCAACTCTCAGGCATCTGCAGCAGCTTCACGTCTGGGAAGGACGGAACATGGAGACATCAACTCAGTGCATGGACTTCCCATGGGGGGGTGTGTGTGGTTTCTGTGTTAACACAGGATAGCAAAGGCGTTGGTCACATGCGATACCAGCCAACAGAAACTGGGCCGAGCCGGTGGTAAGTGGGCTCTCCCAGAGGTGAAGTGCCTGCCAAGTATTGTTTTTCTTTTAGTTTCTGAAACAAGTCACTAGGAGGGCTTTCATTTTATGTGTGAAGAAATTGGGGGTCAGAAATATTAGTGCTTTGCTCTGAATGCCTGTGTCCCCACAAAATTTTCGCATGTGGAAATCTCCCCACCCTGCCCAAGGTGATGGTGTAGGGATGTGGGATCTTTGGGGAGATCAGGTCACATGGGTACAGCCTTCCTGGATGGGATTAGTGGCCTTAGAAATTCAGCCCAAAGTAGCTTGTTTACGTTTTTCTGTTCCGTGAGGACACAGCTGTGGGTAGAACTAGAGAGATCGTCCTTCCCAGACAGAATCTGCCTTTATCTTGGTCTTCCAGCCTCCAGGACTGAGAGAAGCAAGTTCCTGTTGTTTATAAATGAAGTGTTGGTGAGAGCAGCCTCGATGGACTGAGGCTGGGGGAGCCCTGGGGCGGGGGGTGGGGCGGGCTGCGATCCTGTACGGGCAGCTCTCTAGGACATCAGTAGTAACTGGCTGGAGATGTGTTGGTGTGCAACATGGCACCTCTGTGACCCCTTGTGATGTGATGGGTCCCATTTTGGGGACAGGAGGCTGTCCCTTTGGTTACTCAGACCAGAAGGACGAGTTGCCTAGTGGGGAATGTGTAGGGTGTGGGTGTTCTCCAAATGTGCTTCCCCAGGTGGACAATCACAGGGGTTGGCTCTCGGACCTTATGGCTCCTTCTTGTTGGGCATCCCCTTAGGACACAGGTCATCACTACATACCCAACAACCCGGTGACCAATAGACTAACAATGATGGGTGAAGCTGCCCCAATTATGGTGGCATCAAAGACCACAGGCCCAACCTGGTTCCACTTTCCTACCATCATCTCCCCCTGGATAATGCCACCTGTGTTCTGGAGTGGGGCAGAGGGTGGAGTCTTAGACTGAGAGGAAGCCAAGTTTGGCTCTTGGGTTTGCTCCTTGCTAGTGCTGTGGTCCTGGACATCTAATTTCTCTGAATCATGACATCTTTATTTTAATAAGGCTATTGGGAAGGTTTGATGCAGATCTTGGCAGATAACAGGGGCTCAATAAATGACGGGAGAAAGTCCTAACTATGATTATTGACAGCACTGCCTCTGTGCCTATGTTTTATTTTTCCAGGTAGACTATGAATTCTTTAAAATCATGGTATCCCACGGAGCACCCTCTGCAGATTGCTTTACTTGTAGTAGGATCTAATAGATGTATTCCCGGAATCATGGTGGATGTTGCTATTTTTAAAATTATGGTCTCAGATGACCTGGATTCCCTTCTCCTTTGTCCTCTATCTTGAATTCAGGCCAGTATCTCAGAGAGTAGTTTAAAAAACAGCAAATGAATAGGGGGTTAGAACTCGAACAGCTCCCATCGTCTGTACCAAACAGATTGTCAAGCGCTGGCTGAAACTTGCTTGAGGGCCTCCTTAGGCAACTCTGAATCTGGAAGGGACCCCAATGCAGAAGTGCGGAGTGGCTGAACCCAGCAGCAACCTCACCTTCTGCCAGCAGCTCCTCGGCCCTGGACGCTGGGATTTTCATGTGACACTTGTTGGGAGGCAGGTTAGGGTCATGCTTATCGTTTCTTTAAGGGGGACTTCCTAAAGTTTGCTGAGTGTTTTCAACTTGGGGAACACCAAAGAATGTCAAGGAACTTCAATTTCTTCCCAGCAAAGGAGAAGACCTCTGATAGCGTCTCCATTCACAGCCACATTCGGGAAATTCTTAATTTGTTATTTATTTTTAATTTATTGATACTTTTTAATTATACGTGAGAGCAGAATCCTTAAAATCAACATATTACGGTGACACGGCCACATCATAGCTGCTGTTCATAGCAGCTCAATTTACAATAGCTAAGCTGAGGAGCCAACCTAGGTGCCCTTCATAGATGACACTCAGGGAATTTTTACATGGCATATCCAAGAGGGTGGGTCTGCAAAACTGACGTGGGCTCCTCACATCCACAAACACATTTATTTGAGCACTTGCAGTAAGTTTTAATGGACAAAGTCATACCGTCAGGAAAAAAAAAACAAACAAACAGAAAATTGGTGCCTAAAGTCCATGGGGATCTGATACGGATTGTTTTTGAAAGCATCAGGGAATCGGTCTGGGAAAAAAAAAAAAAAAAACAACAAAAAAGCATGAGTCCGAAATGGAGTTAGAAGGAACTGGCAGAGGAACTATTAATTAAAGTTACAGATTTGAACCTCGTCACAGAAAGGTCAGAACTGTTTTCCTTAAGGTCACAATTCCACTGGCAGCAACTTAAGGTCACAATTCCATCAGCAGCAACTTTAATTAAGAGAATAATGGGGTTGGAGCACCTCCACCCTCAGGCCTGCATCACTACGGTCCCAGGTGGGGGGCTTCTTCCCTAAGTTCATGGACAGGAAGCCAATGCTCATGCAGATTTAATACCATTCAGCGATTATTGATCACTTAATGAAGCTGTTCATGGATTTCCAGTTTTCCTCCAGAGTTCTGCATTAATTTTAGACAAATAATATTCACCCAAGTGCTTGTCATTCTTGCTTTGACGAAAGGTGACTATGTGAACAGGGTTTGGGCTCAGATCCAGTAGCTACCCGTGGAACGTGAAGCTCCCTCTTGTTCTTTTTGATAAAGTATAGAAGACTCCCATTAATTTTCTTTGGGAGTGGTTACTAACATAGCTCAACAAAATGCTGATTCAGAATCTCCCTATTCTTACCCTCACATGGTTCAGCATGCTCCCTCTAATCTGTCCCCTGTGCCTGTGGCTGTAACGCTGAGAAGGCCCCTTCCTGTGCTCATCATCTTTATACTCTGACTTAATCTGGAACTTTCCGCCTCCTGAGCTGTGCGAAGAGGCACTCCTGTCGTTCCAGGCACCAGGCTGTGGTGTCTTGTTATGGAAGCCCCAGGTGACAAGCTTGAGGATGAAAGGTGGGTGGCAGAGACAAAGGGGAGCCTAGGACCTCAGATGGCCCCTGGACAGCAGGGTCCACACCAGTTCCTCCCATCACCAACGCTGACCCCGTGAGAAAAGCATGCTCCTCTCTCTGCTCTGAAGCACTTGCTCAGGGGCTTTACTTGCAGCCAGAGGCCTTCCTTAAGTGATGCTGTGGATACACCCTTCCTCTGGGGGAGAACTTTGTGTCCTGCACCCAAACCTTTGGGCACATAGGCATTGGCCTGTGGTCTGAGTGGAAGACCAAAACACTGAAGAATTCAAAACCATGGCACATCCAGATGTGTGACTGATGAGGTGGGGGGAGAAGGGCTAGTGACCCAGGCAGGGTGGACAAGGACCATCCTGACTTCCAGTGAGTTTGGGATGCAGCAAAGTCCAGTCTCAACTGTGACTGGCCCAGTCTCTCTGTCTCTGATGGGTCAGACTCAAGATCCAGACTTGCAGGAAAGTGGCCCCGGGTTTAAAGACTCTACTGCGTTTGAAATCATAGTCTTTCTTCGGGCTCAGGGTTGCGACCGCTTGAATTGATATGTCCTCCTCAGCTTTGGCTGCACGGAGGGCGGGGAGGAGATAAACATTCCTTAGATATTCTTATCAAAGGAAGATGAAAGGGAAGTGGGAGAAGCAGGAATCGGGGAGGGCTGCCGGTTGCCATTCCATGTCACGGGAAACTGAAAAGCAACCGTGACTAACTTCTCCCGTCGGGCAGCATCAGTGAGCACTTTCCAGGTCCTCTGAGAATGCTGTTCCAGCCTGGTCTCACCCCACCCCCCAGGTGAGGAGCACATTAGAGATGAAGGGTTGTGCTGACCCCAGGAGGCGGAGGCAGGATGGCAGTGTCTGCGCCTCTGCTCTGCTCTGCTCTGCCCAGGTTTGCATGACATAACCAAGCGATTTCCAGCCAAGGTGGGTTTCTGCTAACTCTAGGGGACTAAGGGATTGTCACCGTCTCCAAGATGCAAACTTGACCCTCTCCTGCATTGGAAGAGATTTTTATTAACAGGACAGAAACGGTAAAGCTCATGAGCTCAAACTCCTCCCTCCACCCCCCGAGGGTCACACTGGCACTTGCTAATGCGAATCCTTCCTGTTCAAAGTTTACTACCTCATCCAAGGGCTCCGCAATTACATTTCCATTACTTCCTACTGTTTATCACAGTTGGATCGCAAAAGCCAATTTACGTGGTGGTTGCTCCTCTGCTAGAGCTTGGCTGTCTATTTTTAAACGTGTCTCGCAATCCAATTGGGCGCCTCATAGAAAGTGTTGGCTCCAGGGTGCTGCTGCTGGAACGTCAGTCCTGAGGGGGACCTTGTCCTCCAGCCACATGGTGTCCTCTGCACTGAGCATGAGGTGGCGGAAGACCTTTGTCCTTGGACACACGTCCAGCTCTCTCCCTCTCTTCCGGAGCAGTTTCTGATCAACCTAACCCTTGGGGCATTTAAGACACAATTGCCTCATGTATTCGAAAATGAAAAATGATGACAGCCTTGCTCCTTGAGTCTCGGACAAGAGGTTTGTGAACCCAGCTTCACACCGAGGAAAGACACCTCCCTGTCCTCTCTCAGAGGCCTTGTGTCCACTGGGCTGACCCGTGCATTGAGCTGGGGGCCAGGTTTGCCAGGGCTCTGGGGAGAACAAGCACTTTTTCCTTGGCTGGGAAGAAAGAAAGGTTTCCAGAAAAATCTTTAGGGAAGGGGTCTGCAGTGTGGGAGGACAGTATTTTTATTGGCACATTCCTGCTTGTAATTAAAGAAGGAACCTAGATACGTAAAGAAGATATAATTCTAGAACAGTTTTGATCTTAGCTGTCTAATATTTAAAGAGGTTTTTCGCGCTGGGAGGTTTTATTGCCTCTTCCTTGCGGTACTTCCCTAAGGAGGCGGCTAATAAACCAGCCCATCGGCATCGCTTCTCTAATCGGTTGGCAAAGATCGAAGTACTTTTTTTTGTGTGTGTGGGGTTGCTTCTTTCTTTATTTATTCATTTTTAAACATACTTTAAAATATCCTTATTGCTTCCAAGCTATTTTTTTTTTTTTTTGGACGAATTTGGCACGGGCTTTTTACTGTGCCGTTGGAGATGTGTCTTGATGGGTGGCTGAGCTGGGAGCTGCCGTCGACTTGCTAATGAACACGGAGCAGCGCCTTCTCCTGCATTTGGAGGTGGGTCAGGAGAGCACAGAGACCAGGCAAGTGAAGAACAGCGTCATCCACAGGTCACGGTGCTTGGACTTCAGCCGCCACCCTCCGAGTTCCTCCCCTGCCATCCATCAGTTGTCCTCGGGTGCAGACCTCAGTTCCCAGCAAACCCGCCCACCTCTGGGTGGTTGGAGTTCTGTGGTCTCAGCTCATATCCTGGCTGAGCCGCCAGCTGCCCAGATCAATCACCAAGTTAATTATTTTTGTTTCCTTTGAACTCAATTCCCCCCTCTGCATTTATCCCTGGGGCCTAATGTGAGAAGCACAATACTTCTCTTTGCCCCTCTCTTTGAAGAGCAGAACGTTAAAAATTGCAAGCAGCAGCAAGGCAAGCCTCCGTGCAGCCCTGCAGGGAGAGCACTGATTCTGGAGTCCAGCACGGTAGGCGGAGGAAGCCAGGGAGCACTCAGGGAGACTTGTCCAGCATCTACTGTGCGCCGAGGGCCTTATGCTCCTTGTCTCGCTTACTCCTCACAAGGCTTAGGCATTGTCTGCATTTGCTGGATAAGGACTGAGTCCCGGGGAGAGTAAGCCACTTCCATTTCTGTAAATGGAAGGCCCAGCATTAGCTGCGGTCCCTGACACCCATCCTTCTTTTCCATCAAGACAGTGTCCACTCCACGAAGAGCCAGGGCCACAAAACAGACTAACCAAGGTCTGGTGGTGTGTGAAGGTTGGCCGCATGGCAGGGTCGTGGAGTCCTGAGGCCACCCTCTGAGGGTGCACAAGGTAAGGGTGCCCAGGAGGAACTGTTTGACTCTTTTAGCGCCTTGGGGAGTCTAAGGCTGATCAAGTTCACGTTGGTACCTCAGCAGACCTTAGGGGAAGACAGTTTTTCCACGTGGCAGGATGACAAAGCTCAAAGGGTATAGGGTTAGGAAGTTTTCATGGTTTAGGTGCTATTTCTAGAATGTTCCTTATCAGTTCAGCTACACCTCTTCCATTTGGGAGGCTGATTTCTCAGGGTCTGTCAAGCACAGCAGGTTATTATGTGTGCACCTGTGAGCAGAGTAGGTGAGGAGTGGCTCTTGGTGCACCCAGCTCTGCCCTGCCATGTGTCCCCTCTAACCCAACACCCGTCAGCCTTGGGCTGGGATGCCTGGGGCTTTACACAGGGAGACAGA
The DNA here is from genome assembly GCF_001458135.2 of Marmota marmota marmota. Lineage (NCBI taxonomy): Eukaryota > Metazoa > Chordata > Mammalia > Rodentia > Sciuridae > Marmota > Marmota marmota. Next base: position 57,420,789 of record NW_025999968.1, read on the forward strand.
GCAGAATTCAAAGGCACCACTCGGGGCCACATCTGTTCTAGAGCGGAAGGTGAGGTTAAAGGGCAAGTGCTGCCCAGTCCCTGGCACTGTCCTCTGCTCAGCACGCCCACTGTACCCACTGCAGGGGGCTTGGGGTCCTGGAAGAGCCAGGTGGGGGGAGGTGCTAGTTCCAAGGCAACCTGAGGCCCAGGAGGGTGAGCACTGGGCGCAAGCTCTGAAATGAGGTGTTGAACTTCAAGAGCTGGGGTTCCAACTGGGGCGAGTCTGACCACAGAGCTGAAGTCCCGATCACATGGCCACACAGCGTAGGCAAGGCAGGTGCCTAGCTCACCATCTGGGTGGGAGTTTGCTTGAAGCAAGTCAATCCTGTCCCCTTCACGCAAGTGGGGAACAGGAGATCACGTGTGTGTTAATAGGCCCTGGGTTTGGCGCGTTGGTTTTAAACTTCTTTTTGACAACCTCACAGTAAGAAGTGCACTTTTCGTGGTGACTCAATAGACACACTCACACGTACATGTGTGCATGCTCCTGTGCTCCGTGGAACAGTTATTTCTTCCTGGTCTTTCACTCCCCCATTGAAAGAGTCTCTAGGCCATTTTCCTTGATGTCTTGTTTATTAAAGTGCTGATTAAATTGATCTCATCTCATAGCCTGTGGGTCATGAGCTCAAGTTATAGACTCTGGTTAATGGGGGCCAGATCTCTGGGACAGGCTGAGTTAGAAGCCCAGGGCTTCTAGCTGTTTGATCTTGGGACAAGACCTTTGACCCCCCAAGTCCCAGTTTCCTCCTCTCTAAAATGGGCTTAGTAAAATAGTACTGGCTCACAGAACTGTTTTATCAATGAGATAAATAATGCCCACGAAGTGCTTAAACCAGAGTGGCCAAAGTCTAAGTTAGGTTTTGCTGTATGTCCTTATTATCACCAAAGACTTTTCAACAATGTATTTATTTTAAGTGAGACACTAGTATCTATATTTTAACTTACAAAATTAAAAAATGAATTAAAGGAGGGCATGTGTGGGAAGTCTGCGGTCGTGTCTGTGAGCCAGATGGTGGAGTAAGGCCCCTATCAACCCTACTTTTCTAGCCCTTGGAGACAGAGGGGGCTGATGTGAAGTGGGCCACGGAAGACCTGAAATTGAAAACGCGGCTTGGGGTCTTAAAGGCAGTTCACAGCGCAGACAGGGGCTCCGGGCCAGGAACCTGCAGGAACAGACGGCGCTCTGACGGGCACTGCCTATGCAGGGGGCCTGGGAGGGTTGTGCCTTGCCCCGGGTTGCCTGCGGCCCCTTCTGCAGGCCCTTTTAAGGCACTGCAGGGAGGTGACCAAGCTGGACACTGCAGGGCTGCTGAGCAGGCCTGATGTCATTGTTCTCCTCTGGATCAATGGCCACACTCTGCCTTTTCTTAGGAGCAGGGTGTGTTGGAAACTAAGCCAAGTGAGAGTGGTATTAAAGTGGATGACTCCATTAAATGGATTAAGCTGTGACCCAGGACAAGGGTGGCTTTCAGACTGGAAGGGGCAGAGCAGCTGGCTATTTTGGAAGCCTGAGGTGGCAGGTTCCAGGCCATCAGCCTGACCCGAGGGCCCCGGGCAGGAGCCTTCGTTTTATTTGGAAGTATTTGGGTCTGGCTTCCTTTCTAGCTTTGGTTTTGTCCTGTACCAAGTGACGTTCTTGGATGAACCATCTCCAGGACTCCTGGTCTCGCACGGAGATTCTGGGTGGTCAGAACGGGACCTCCTCACACCCGACTTCAACCCCGGGTCCTCAGAGACAGATTTCTTGATGGTTTTTGTTGCCTTCTCTGGGTTCCCCTGGGGCCCTTTTGCTGTTATCACACCCGGGGATTGTGGTGTGAGTCATGAACATTGAAACAAGGGCGACTCCCTGGTAACCATGGTGATCCCAGGACCCCACTCTCTGGTGCAAGTGGAATGGCCAAATATGGAAGTTAAGAGTCTCCAATTCATACGGTTGTGTTTCCATGACAAAACTGCAGCAATGATTAAAATAAGATGGTGACTTGGTACCCTTTTTCTTCCCCCTACCAATCTGCCACCACAGGTTAAGATACCCACTTTTCCAGTCTCTCTTACAATTAGGGATTACAATTAGGATTCCCTAGGAGTAATCAGCAGATGAAAGGCTAGGTGGATAAGACAAAGGGAGACTCATCTGATGTTCTGTGTTAGCATTGAACCCTCCTAAGCCAAGATACGATGAATGGAGCTATGGCAGCTTTCTCATCTCCAAGAGGGGAAAGTCAAGAGAAGAAGCAAGGGAAATAGATCTACCATAGCTCTGAGAATCTAGAGCTGCTGAACTGGATGGATTACCTTTAGATGACTTGTAGGTTAGTTTTATTGACAATCTTCTAATATTCAAGTCACATTAGTCAGACCTTCTCTTGGTAGCAGGTACAGCTTCCTACTTGATAGTCTAAAGCAAATATACTAAGTAACGACTGTGTGCCAGGCACTGCACGAAGGGCTCCCTGTTATAACGTTCTGATACTACAATAGCCCCCAAGGTACTGCTACTGTTAGTTCCATTTCACAGCTGAAGAACCAAAGCCCGGAGACAGGAAGTAACTGACCTTCCACCTGAGGTTGGGGAGTGGCAGAGCTTGAGCTGTGCCTTCAACGCCACTCTCCCTGCTCCTAGCACCAGCAGGGGGCTGGCCATCCATCCACGTGGGTGCTGAAAAGGCCCAGGGAAGGCTCTGCCTCTGCTCTGAATCCTCCTCCCCACTGGCCCTGTGTCCCACGAGCTTTGTCCCTCGGAACTCCTTAAGGAGTGACAAGTCACCCCAGTGTGGCTAAATCACAGGGCCACCCAAGAGACAGGAGACCCTTGTCTGCACAAGAACCTACGCATGAGCCTCCACCACAGTGTCATTCGAACAGCCGAAGAAGGAAGGTGCTCAAAGGCAGGGACACCGCCTGCCCACCACCGGGTGGACAGAGACGCAAAACTGTGTGTCCATAAAGGGACATTCCTTGCCATGAATGGACAGGCCGTGATACAGCCACCATGTAGAGGAACTTGAAAACACGTCCTGTGGAGGACCCAGTCCCTAAGGCCACCTAGTGTACAATCCTATTCCGAATGGGAAATTGGCCAAAGTGAAAGCAGATGAGTGGTCACTAAGGGCAGGGGGTGGTGGGGCAGGGAGGTGGCTCCTGGAGTATGGGATCCTTTGGAGGTGAAATGTTCTAAAACCGACTTTGGAGGTGTTTGCACATTTCCCTGACTATACTAAACCACTGGATTGGGCACAGTAAGTGGGTAAACTGGATGGTAGGTGAGTTGTAGCTCAGTGAAGAGGTTAAAAACCACAGAGCACCGCGTGCGAGCAGGACCACCTTAGTGGCCTTAGTGGGTCACCCAACAGGGGAGGGCTCGGGCTGCAGCAGCTCACGGGGATGGAGGGGCGCAGCTGGGGGCAGAGGGCGACTGAGGGGCGGGGAGGACCGGCTCCTTCTGTCTTCCACTCGCTTGAGCAGGTTCTTCCCGTTGGGCTCAAGAAGAGCCGCCTCAGCCGAGCGCAGCTCAGATCACAGAACCGGGTGAGGAAGCCCAGCATTCCATCTTGTGCGGGAGAGCAGACACCCAGGAAACAGCTACTCAGACATTTGGTCCAAGTTCTCTCAAAATAACTTGTTTGATTTTTCTGGGACACCCACTAAGGTTCCTATGTGACACTCGGCAGCATGGCTGTTATCCTTGACACATAGTTTTTAAAAACATGGTTTGGTTTGAGTGTCTTCGCGCAAGTCCTGATTCAAGGGAGAGCTTTGACACTACACTGGTTTCCTTTCCCTTTTTATTTCAACTCTGGCCTCTTTTTCCTTTTCTATTCGGTACCAAGGAGTGAACCCAGGGATTTTAACATTGAGCCGTATCCCAAGCCCTTTATATTTTTTTATTTTGAGACAGGGTCCTGCTAAGTTGCTGAGACTGGCTTTGGACTTGTGGTCCTCCTGCCTCAGCCTCCCGAGTGGCTAGAATTGCAGGCGTGTGCCACCGTGTCTTGCTTTGTGGCCTCTATTTTAAAGTCAACAGTTTATAATTTTTTTTCTTCATGAAATGCTATGTGAATGTGGTTTTGGTAAGAGAGGCACCCCAGGGCTTCACCTGTCAAGTCTTGGGCTCCTCACCCCTTGGAGAGCATCAAGAGCCTCTGACACACTTATCCTACATTTCGTAAGAGGCGGCTCAGCTGCAGCTGTAATTCTCAGCTGAAGTCCTAGCATAAGTTAGAAATGGAGCAGTTCCTCAGAGCAAGAGGAAGACTTTGCAGGAACAGACCGTGCCCTACTTCACTGCAACGGAGACTTTTTCAGGAGTAGCTGGCGGAGCATGAGCTGGCAACACACCCAGGTGCCCACTCACTCCACCCTGGGCGGAGGGCAGAGAGGACGGGGCGCAGGAGGCCCTGGCGATGCTGGCGGAAGGCCACCAGGGAACCCGCTTATGTAGGAAGGGGACCACATCGCTGAGCAGTGTGAGGGTAAGGAAATAAAAGGTGTGGCTGTGCTGTGGCTTTCTCCTGAAAATTGAGACGAAAACTCTGAAAATCATCTATTATCTTTCATTGAAAGTAATTTTGGTGATGGTTACAACTAAACTCTAGTTCTTAGAAAAAAAGCAGGAACTAATTGTGGATGATTTTTCATCTGGGTGATTATTTTTCTGGCAAAAAAAAAAAAAAAAAATGCACGTTAGTGCAACCTGATGGCTTTCACCAGGGTCTGTGGGTTCACGAGTTGACCCTGAGGCCACGAGGAGGGCGGCTGTGCAAATCCGTGCTGGCCCCTCATTCCCGCGGGCCTCTGCCAAGCCTCACACTCACCAGTGTCCTCAAGGGTACGTCCCAGCTGCCAGCTTCCCTGTCATTTCCTCCTCTTGGTTGTCAGGTCACCATGACTGATGACATCCCTCACCCTGAGCCTGGGGAGATGCCCACCCTCACTGCCCATGGCTCCCTGGGATCCCGAACCTGCGGCCACATTTCACGTTTCTTCTGATCCACCTGCGCTGGGTTAGGAGGCCAGGCCTTGGGCTGATGTGTAATGAAGCTGACGTCTAAGTCCATTAAGAGGGATGCAGATGGCAGGGGGCAGGTGCTGGACCTAAGAGCAGCTAATGGTTAACAGTGCCCGGTTCTTTGGGAATATTCTTGTTTAAGGCAACTTCTACTTCCTCATTTCTGTGACCCCAGGTGGTTCCATGTAATTCATTCACCGTTTATGACCGTAGTTTTTCCTGGATTGATCTCCCCTACCCCATCGTGGAAGGCCACTGGACGCTCACCGTCCTCCTCCCTGGTTCTCTGAGTGGACTCTGTGGGGTGGGGAAGACAAAGGGAATAGCATCTAACAACTAAAATTCATTTCACATTTTATTCTAAAAGCGCCTTTACGTGAATTACGTAAAATCTCCCCATAGTCATCATTTTGGGTAGTTGTGAAAGGCATTGTCCCCAAACAGGTTTCGAAGCAGGATTTAGATGACGTTCCGATAGGGCATGATTTGCCTCAAATTCTGAACAAAAGTCAGGGCTTTGACAGTGCTGCATTTCAGGGCCGATCACTGCCCAGGGTCCTTCCGTTCACGTGCTCATGGTACGGTCTTTTCTCAGTCTCCTCACTAAGCAAGAATGCGACATTATATAGGGGAATATTTTTAAATTTCAGGTGTCCAGGTTGGGCACATTAGATAATCCTTCAAAGATGCCTGCACCCCAATCCCTGGGCCGTATGGCTGAGTTACCGTACCTGGTGAAAAGGCTTGCAGGTGACAGGAGGAACCCTGAGATGGGGGAGGGTCCCGGACTACCTGGGTGGGCTCAGCATGGCTGCCGGGGTCCCTCTAAGGGGGAGGCAGTGCCATCCCAAGAAGGAAAAGGTGGTGCTTCAATAGCAGCAGAGAAGCTGGAAGATGCCCAGCTTGGAAGACAAAGAACCAGGCCACTCAAGGAGGTCGGCCACCTTGCTAGAAGAGGAGGATAACAGACTGTTCCTTTGAGCCTGCAGAGGGGACCCGCCAGGCCACCCATTTGGATTTCTAACTGCAAGAATACCAAGAGAAGGAATCTATAGGAGTTTTTTGTTGTTGTTGCTGCTGAAACAAATGACAACTGCTACACAGTGGCCTTAAAAACACAAACTTAGGTGTTTGTAGCCATTCCTCTGGAAAAGAAAGGCTTAATCATCTAGAGGCTCATGTGAGACTCCGGCAAGACAGACCTGCTCAGGAACAAAGCCACTGGGAGAAGAGGTGTCTGAAGAAGTTAAGGGCCATTCAGCTCCTCAGTAAGCAACACAAGTGCCAGCACTAGAATCTTCTGCCCACGGCCAGCAGTGCCCTGTCCCAAGCACCCTGGCCAGACCATCAAAGGCCACTGGAGGACCATCAAATCCTGATCTGCTTTACCCACCAGTCTCAGCAGGACTTTTGACTCTCTCAGATTTGGTAAGGACTTTGAAGATCTTTGGAAGGAGTTTTTTTTTTTTTTTTAAAGTGGTTGGCTTTCTTGGCTTATCACTGCAATGGCTCGGGGAGTTAAGCTCTGAGACTTTGACAATTACAGGTGCCACTCAGTATCCTCTGGGGTTGATTCCAGGACCCCATGCACACTCAATCCCCTTCCATAAAATGGCATGGTATTTGTGTATTCCTAACCACCGCCTCCTGTAGACTTTAAATCACCTTTCGATGACTTACTACCCAAGGCAATGTAAATGAGTAATTGCTATCCTGCAGTGCTTGGGGAATGATGGCAAGAGCGGACAGTCTGTAGACATTCAGCGCAGACACAAGTTTTCAACGTTTTGATCTGTGGTTGGTTAATCTGCGCACGCGGAGCCTGTGGCTGCGGAGGGCCCGTGGAACACTGAAAAGTCTATTCCCCTCTCTCTGGTCAGTGGGAAGCAGGAGGGGGTGAGGGGACAGCAGATCCACGCACCTCCCTGCCAGAGTTGGTTCTTCACCCCGTTGGCTGCAGAACCGCTCATGAGACCTTGAAGTTTTGAAATCTTCCTTCAAGTGACAGTCCTGGCTGGGACTCTGTGACCTCGTAACCACACTTCCCTACCACAGTGAGCGAGTGCTCTTGAGAGTCACTCAATGGAACAGGACATCGTTCCACCATGGAGAGAGATGTGTGGTGCTGCGACGGAGTGGGGAGGGAGGCTTGCTGTCATTGTGACGCTTGTCTTCATTCCTGCCCCGCTAATGGGCTTCTACGACTCTTCTCAGGTCGGTACTTCCTTACGGGAATGTGCTCTCCAAGGTGGGTTTGCAGCAAACCTCGCCATGGTGGCTGATGATTGCTCCCCAAAGTCGTCAGGGGAGCGCCCCCCGCCCCGCCCCATTTCCATGTTGTCCACGCAGACCACAGACCAAAGGCAGAGCAGCGAGGAGGGGACCCTGTGTGCCTCAGACTAAAACCAACAGGCGTGTGACACTCGCTCTCCAGTTGAGGAAACCCGTGTTCTGTCTACCTCCTTTCCCTCAGGGCGTGGGGACATGGGCTTGGGGTCAACATTTTGTCCGTGTCTTTGCCATCCAATCTCGATTGTGGGGAAAGGAGGCAAGACCTGGGACAGTGGGGTCTTTGGGGGAAAATCCTTGCCGATGGTGTCCTCCTCGGCTTCTGCCCAAGCCTGCCTCTTTGAATTTTATTTCTGGGCTCACAATCTGTGTGAAATGCTCTGCCTCCAGTTAGGACAATGGCCGAGCTGGAATAGACGTTTGTCTGAAGGAGATCTGAGATGTCTCTGAGCACCTGAGAAGGTGCCCAACAGCATGAGTCACCCGGGAAACGCAAACCCACACCCTGGCGGGAAACCTCCTTCCAACCCGGGAGGAGGACTCTAAGGCAGAAGGAGCCTTGGTGAGGACGTGGGGAAATGGGAATCCTCACTTGATGCTTTTAGGACTGCAAAATGGCGCAGCTGCTGTGGGAAACAGGTTTGCAGTTCCTCAAAGGCTAAACATAGAGCTGCCATATGAACCTAGTGATTCCACTCCAAGGTACCTGCCTCGACAATTAAAAATGTTTGTCCACACAAAAATGACTGTTTATAGCACTACTATACATAAGGCCCCAGAGTGGGAAAAACCAAATGCCCACTGGGGGTTGATGGGTGGATAAATCTACTATGGCCTCTCCACACAGGGAATAGTAAGCTATGCAGAGGAGTGAACCCAGATGAACTCTGAAAATAGTACGCTAAATCAAAAGAAGACCATCACAAAAAGTCACATATTGTGCGATTGCACTTATATGAAATATCAGAACAAGAAATGGATAGAGACGGAGGGTAAGTTAGTGATGGCCAGAAGAGGGACACATGGAGTGGGGTCATGCAGTGTTCTGGAATTTGTTAGCAGTGATGGGTGCACAGCTCTGTGAGTCCCCTAGGACCCACCAAACAGTAAGCTTTACAAGTATGGATTTTATGGTATATGAATTCTCTTTTAGTAAAAAACTATCTGAAAAAAACTTTGCCTCTGGGGAGTAGTTCTGGGGTTCCACGCTGTTCCTATTCTGCTTGAGTTTAAAAAATGACATTATTTTAGAAAAGATGATAGTGATTATGATAAAAGGAAAATATGCTGCTGATCTTTGCAGATACCCCTCCCACCATTGGCATTTGGTGCCTGAGGACCATTTCCTGAGTACCTGGGCAAGGGGTCTCTTGTTACCCTTTGTGCCCTGACCTTCATGTGTGTGCCTCTGAGCCTGCCTCTCTTTTGGGGAACCCAGAGAGCCTCAGGCACTGCTGTCTTTCCTCCCTCCCATCTTGGTTGAATTGCATCTCACAGAAGTTATGCTCAATTCCCACTCCCAGTATCAACTGTGACTTTTTGGAAATAAGGTCTTTGTAGAAGTAATCAATTTAAGATGAGGCCTGCTAGCTTAAGTGGGTCCTAGTCCAGTGATTTTCATCCTTATTGCCGCAGTCCTGGCTGGGCACAAATAACCGAGCCGCCACAAAGCCTTGTAGGTTCACACAGCAACTCTTTATTCCCCAACTCTCACCGGCACTGCACACACACTACTCGGGAACACACTCCTTCCAACGGGCTCCACGGGCCCAGTCTCTCTGAACCCCCAAGATAACCGGAACTCCAAAGTAATGGGCGCCAGAGGCAGATTCCCCCGGAGCCACCCTATTCCCGGAGCAGGGTCCATATACAACTCAATCAATCCAGCATCACAGCAATTATATACAGCTTAACTCAAATCATCATCTCAATGGTTCGCTGACAGTCACCTTTCAACCATTCCCTCTGGCAATATGCCAGACGTCATTCTGACTCGCTGTGGCTCTCAACACTTAGAAGAAGATGGCACATTTGTATGTGAGACAGATACAAAGGGAAGACAATGTGAAGACACCCAGGGAGAGGGCCTTGTGGGGACAGAGGCAGAGGCTGGAGTGAGGGGCCTCCAACTCAAGTCAGATCAAGGCTGGCTTCCACCCCCAGAGACCAGGAAGGATCTTCCCCTGGGGCCTCCAGAAAGAACATAGCCCTGCTGGTGCCTTGACTGGGAACTCCAGCCTCCAGAACTGGGAGCAGACAGATTTCTGTGTCTTAAGCCACCCACTTTGGGTTAATCTGTGGCAGAAGTCCTAGGGAGCTAACATAATCCCTCAACACAGGATTTGGCACACAGAGGCCCCATCCTGTTTGCTGAACAAATGAGTCTTCTGCTTCTATGTGATCTGTCATGGCTGAGATGGAAGGAAGTCCCAGCAAATGACTGAGGAAAAGTGGAAATGTTAGTACCCCGTGTCTATGGGGCAGGAATCCAGAGAGAGAAAGAAGACATCTACCCACGGAGGTAGCACAGAAGGGAGAGTTCACCTCTGATCTTCCAACTCCTAGTTAGAGAAAGGGATAGAAAACAGAGATGGCCCTCTGCAAGAGTCCCTGAGTCAGCACCGGGTCCTGGGTCCACTGTGATGTCCCCATGGTCCTATGCAAACGGCCTTCTTGCCCTTACCTCTGCAAATTAGGAAATGGTCACGAAAACCAAGATCAGCTTGAACGCCCAAGGCCACTTAGTGCGTGGCAAAGCTGGAATTCCTCTCCGAATTTCTGTGACTTCAAGGTCTCACTTCCCCTGATTTTGCAAGAGGGACTTATTGATCAGACAGCTTTCAATTCTGGACCCTTCAGGTGTGTTTGGCAAAGGATCAGAATCTACTCACCCTGAGAACTAAATTGTCAATGAAAAATTCAGTATTTCTGTTTTCTAGTTATCTACTATAGTGATTTTGATCTAAACACACAGATATAATTTTTTTCTGTGTGCCATGGGTAAGATAAATTTTAATATTTGCAGTATAATTTTGCCCTTTCAAGAGGAATGAATTGCTAAGATGATTAATATAACCAATCAATGAGACACAACTTACTAAACCTTAAACTTTTGGGTTTTCTGTATTTGTTTTTTTTTTTTTTTTTTAGGCGATGTGCCTGACACACATTTCTAGAAAGGTGTGTAAAATATTTATAGATTACATTGTCTTCTTATTTTGGGAGTGGTGAGTGGAAGTAGGATATTCACGATGTCCCATTTCTCTGCATAATTTCTTTTAAAATATTTCACAACAGTTCAGAAAGATCGTTTTTCAATTCTTTCCTCATTTTCTCAAGAAACCCAAAGAGGGTTGGCTTATTTTGAAGTTGCTGACCTAGCTGCACATTTGGGGACAACTTTTAACATCTAATGACCTACACTTACCCCAGACGTGGGGAACACTGGGTGCAGTTTATCTAATGTTCTATAATTTTTGGAAAAATTATATTGATTAGAGCAATTGTGGATGTGCTTGGGGATAATTTATTCCATTTTCTCATGGCCTTGAGAAATGTGCACAGAACTTCCCGATGCATTTAAGTCAAGCCATTCAAAACAACGCAACTGTCTAGCCCGGAGGAGCCTTTCGATCCCAGCCACCAGGTATTTCCTGAAGGTCGCCACATTTAAGAGTATGCACATAGGATGGAGCCCATTTTGTTCTGCGGCATGGGTGGAAGACCTGGTTGCCTTCTGGGGCCTCCTTCCTGACAGATAGGTGCAGCAGTGTCAGTCATGCCAGGCCTGGCAGGACCTGGTGACCTCAGGATCTTTGAGAACTACGTGTACTTCTCAGCACCCAGGACCTCTGGGGTTACACGGGTCTAGGAACCACCCAAGAGGGAGCATGCCCTCCAGTGACATGCAGGGGGAGTTGGCAAGGCCTTGCCATGGGGTCACTCAGTTATTAGTGGCCCATTTGCGTCTGGCAGAGTCTTTTCTCTGAAGGATTCATGGCATCCACACACACACTTGCTATGTGATAAGGTTGTCATGATTTGCATGATATCTTTCATGAATTGAATAAACAGCAGCCTGCCATGAGATGACCTTCAAACACATTTAACAGTCTCCTGAGACCCATGGCACTTGTTCCCTGGTTGGGCATGGGAACCATGGTAAGACATTCATCATGACTTGGTACCTGGCTCAGATGGTTGATTATTTTGGTCATGGGCTATTAAATTAGCTTTGCCACATTATTCTGAAGATGAAGATAAAAGACCATAAAAGTCATGAGCAAGAAAAATAACAAAAGGTTGGACAGACTTTTGAAAACCTGAATGGAAAACCTTAGTGAGTACTGCCACCGCATCCCAGAAACGCACGAAAACACAGCAGCTGTTCACCTGATGAGGTCATGCCTGACCTTACCTGCACTTTTAAAAGACAGCAGCTAATCCTTTCATGATACAATCCACTTTCCTTGTATTAAAAATAAAATTTAATAAGATTGTCCTGCTTTGAGCCCCACTAGAACAGAAAAATTAGTTTTCAAGGGCTAAGGTCATTTCATTCTCTGAATTATTGACGAATATAAACACCTAGAGAAAGAAACCACCTGAGCCCTGGGAAATAAGAGCCAGACCCACAAGTGCACAGGCTCTGCAAGACTCCAAGCCCCCGCGTCCTCCTGGGTTAGCTCTTCCACATGCGCTTGATTTCTCTCTCTCTTTCTCTTTGTTTTTGGCAAGATACCATTATTTTTTAAAAGGAAATCTGCTATAATTTATTCTGATTATTAAAATAAAGCAAGCTCATTTGGCAAATTCAAACAATACAGAAAAAAATATACAAAAAGTAGGAAAAAAATCCATATAGTTGGGTCTTGGTATATTCAGTCCAGCTCCGGCGCCTCCTTCTGTGGAGACTGTACTGGTGTCTCAGCCTCCCTCGTAGCTAGGTTGGCCATGTGGATGGAACAGATGCTGCTTCTGGGCCAGACTTATTAAAAGACTCTCTTATGACACTGCATTGTCTTTCTCTCTGCTGCTGCCATCAGACTAGAATGGAGGACCCACAAAGTGATCTTGGGATCTATACCCCAAAGACAGCAGAGAACAAGATGGCAGACAAATCCCCATAGCATCTTTAGCTCACTACAGGCCCCTCAAGGCCTTAAGGCATCAGGCTAATCAAAACCCACACCGGGTGCCTCCCTCTGCATCCCTACCATAGACTCAATCCACATCCCTACCTTTGGACTTTACGTGGCTGAGAAATAAGGTTCCATTGCATTGGATCATTACAGGCCAGGGTTTCTTTCTTAATGCGGCATAGCTTACCCTATCTGACTATTGTAGCATCTTATACAGGAGATAACAGTGTAATAGTTTATTGAGTGTGTAACTCTGATATCTCTCTATGGGTAATGTCTATGAGCATGCACATGTGCACACATACACACACACACAAAACAAACACACGTTCTAAGGGGGATTACACTGTACCTTTTATGCTCTGCTATGTCTAGTGCAGATCATGGTGTCATTAATATATATATCATCCTTATAAAGGGCTTCATGGGTTCAATGAATGATTATACCACAATTAAATAAATTAATGTTCACTGATGGACATTTAGTCTGTTTTAAATAAATAATCTTGGATGAACAATTTGAATATCTTTTATGTACTGGACCAATTACAGCCTTAGGATAAAGAGCCTGAAGGAGAATTTCAGGAGCAGGCTTTGACCTGTGCTGCCACGCTGCTCCTTAGGAAGATTAGGATAATCCACTTGCCCACTAAGACCAAGCAAAAGTGCCTGCCTGTCTGCCTTTATCCACCTGGTTTTCTGACTGTTAGGATCTCGGCTCACTCCCTAGGAATGGGGATTTCACAGCAGTGATTTTATTTGTGTGTGTCTGTTACTTTTGATACTGAATTTCCTCTCACCTATGTATTTGCCCACTGTCCGTTTGCATTTTCCCTTTTGTGAATGATCTGTTGGCAGCTTTTGCCATTCTCTCCTACTGGGCAGTGTGATACTGTGATTGATAACATGAAACATGTTTGGTCTTTGCCTCTCCTGGTTCCTGGCACAGAGCTAACTTCCTGAGCAATCGGGGTGCGTCTTTTGTTCTCATACTGGTTTTGGACTCAGTTCCTGCTCCAGAGCTCCTAAGCCTTGGCCTTTCCTGGGTGAGGGGCGTGCCTTTTGTTCTGAGGGGGTGGCTGCTGGTGGATTCCTGGATGGAGACTGTTCTCCAGAGAAATCAAGTCATGGTTAGAAGCTTGGAGCTTTGGGTATGACCCAGAATCCTTTGGGAACAGACATTGAGTTGATAATCCTTCAAGCCCACGTGATGCAACCTCCCAAAACCAAACAACAACAACAACAACAACAAATTCGAACCCCCTCCACTACAGGGCTTGAAGGTCCAAGATGGGTAGCAAGGACACACCTGCAGGTGATGCAGACTTCAGGGGCTTCTGCCCTTGGGACCCTTTGGGACTTTGCCGCTGTACTTCCTTCCTCTGTGTCCTATTCGGTATTCTTTATAATAAGCTGGAAAATGTCGGCAGTGTGCTTTCTGAGTCCTGTGGGCCATTCTAGCAAATCATCAAACCTCAGGAGGGAGTCGAGGGAACCCCCAATTTGTAATGGGTCTTCAGAAGCACAGGAGGCCCAGACTCATGCTGGGCCTCTTAAGAGGGGCACAATCTCGTGGGAGCAGGGACCTAACTTAAGGGCGCTGACATTAGCCCCAAGCAGAGGTGTTGGAATGGAGTTGAGGACTCCTGGCTGGTGGGTCCTGAGCAAACGTACACATCTACTGTCAGAAGTGTCCCGTGAGAGTGCAGATGGCGTGTTTGCAGAGGGATTTTTGTCCTCGTCATGCTCAATTGCAAGAACTTGTCCTGTGCTCTTCCTATTTCTGCTTTTTGCCAGTGGAATGTACTGGAATGGAAGCTGGAAGAACTACCCACCACTGGAACTTAAGTGGTCTCTGGGGGCTCTGGGGGAGCTTCCCCCCACCTTTGCTCTTGCCAGAGAGCTGAACATCTGCAGCCGTTCCCAGATTCACATAGAGACACAGGTGTCTGCCAGGAGTGAGGACACAGGGAGGCTGGCCAGGGCACGGCCTCTCCGTGGAGAGAAGGTGCTGGTCTCCCACATTCGGAGCCGAGCTGCTGACCGAACCCGGCCATTTTGGGATCCTTCCTTCACTGTGAAGTTGGAAACTTCATAAAATAACTTTATGCATTATCAATAAAATCGCTTAGGCCATGCCAGACTTGCTGATTAAGTCATACCATGGCCTGCTGCTCTAGCGCACGAGAGATCTTCCTGGCTAAAATTAGTACTTCGGCCCCGTCACCAACTGCAGTGACGCTGAGGGTCACACCCTGGTGTTCTTTGTGAGCTGAGAGAGCTGAGTGGGGTGAGGCATCATTTAGTCACCGACAATCCGTGTTCTAGCCAATGGCCAGCTTGATAAAGAACAAGAGAGGTGCCTGGGTCACCTGGCCCTGGAGCTGGGCATTTACCTAAAGGGTCACCCTACTCTGTCATGGAGACGTGGGTGTGAGGGGCTCAGGGGTACTGCAGGACTGTTCACAACAGCCGAGATGTGCGCTCCACCGGTGTCCCTCGATGGACGAATGGGTGAAGAAAAGGTGGCGGAGACACATGGAATATTCCTCAACAACCCAAAAGAATGAAGTTGTGTCATCTGCATCGAGGATGAGCTGCCAGGTTCAGTGACATGAGCCAGGCCAGAAGGACACACTCGGGGCTCTCGCTTCCGTGTGGAAACTAAAACAGTTTCCCTCGTAGAAACAGAGGGCAGAAGAGGCATTTCCTGAGGCAGAGAGGTGGATTCTTGGGTACAAAACACATTAGATAGGAAGAGTAAGTCCTCGTGTTCTTTAGCACTGTAGGGTCATCATAGTTAAACTAGAATTCATGGTACATCTCCAAATAACTTGAAGGATTTTGAATGCTTCCAGAACAAGAAAAGATAAATGCTAACTAACAAATGATTTGGTTATCACACATTCTGAAAAATCATGCTGTAGCCCGTAAATATGTACAATTATTATGTACCAAGCAAATCAGAAACAGAAACGGGCAGGACAGTTGGGAGGCGTTGGCTGTGTGTGGTGTACACCTCTGAGCCATGGTCAGCCACATGCCTGGGGCAGAGAGCAGGCCGAGGCTCCAAGGCCTGGTCCAGGACCCTGGTCCTCAGGGGAAGCCCTGAGATTGGTGCTCTGGTGAGGTCCTGGAACCCCATCAGATCTGCTGCAGGCACTGTGGTGGGATCCTGCCCTGCTGCAGTGGGGAGAAGCCCTTTGACTGTCCAGTGAGGGGTACTCGGCCCAGCCTCCGGGAGAGGGGCCCAGTTTCCTGTTCCCGTGTGGATTCACATCAGTACACAGCAAGCACTTCAGCTCATGCTGGGGTTTGGTGAACCCCTTGATGTGGCAGGGCAGGCAGGGACAGGGCCCCGCTGGGAGCCGAGGCTGTCCCTGCAGCAGACTGGCAGGGCCTGCCTCGGGGAGCAAAGGCTCTGCAGCTGCCCTGGCCCCCAGCCCATATCCACTGTCCTCATGGTCATTAAAGAGAAGGTGGCAGCCATGAAGGAGCAAAGTCCAGGAGCCCGGGCCAGGCCCAGTGTGGCATGGGTTTTCCTCCCTGAACTGCAGTCCTGAAAAGTCTCAGGAGCCCGAGGGGCTGGGGCTGAGGCCAACCTTCCTGGGACACCTCCCTGGCCCCGGCTTTGTGCCAGGCCCAGTAGTCGATGGCGCAGGCCCCAAGGGCAGATAAGTGTCCCCGTGTTTCAGGAGCTCGGGCTCTGATTCCTGGCCTTCACTCGAGAATCCTCAGCAGGGAACTGAGAGCAGTTATGGGGAGGGCCTGGGATGCTCCTGCACCGTGTGCTGCCCCGGGTAAAGGGCGCGTGAGCCAGTCTGCGTGGCTCTGATTCCACGGGAATGTGTCCCACACCTAAGGACCAGCTGACTGTAACTTTTCATGGTTGTTTTCTCAATGCTCCGGTTCTCTTTGGGAGTCCGTGAACTGCCTGAGCTTGCAAAATCGTCCTGATTGTTGGCCTAGACCTTCACAGGGCAGGGTCACTGTGGTTGGTGGCAGGGGCCCCTCTGTGGCTCTAGCAGAGGAACCTCTTGCCAGGACCGGTCTCTGACAGAGGAAGGGATGCGGAGGGGAGTTCCCCCGCTGGGCCTTGCTGTCCTGCTTAGTGGGGTGGACTGGTCCTGCAGGGGGCGGCGGCTCCCCGTCTCACACAGCCTGGAGAACCTGAGATGCCGCTCTGACCCTGGCACTGGCCACAGGTGTCCCCATGGGCGGGCCACTTTCTGGTGGCTTCTTTTGTCATCCTCTCAGATCCTCCATCTTAATTTGCTTCAGAGCCCCACAGTGTGAAATCGCAATCCCCTCGCCTTCAAGCTACGTGGCTTCGGACATGTGATTTTCCTCTCTGTGCCTCCTGATGCGGAGATCTATCAGCACCATCCACCAGAGTCACCGTCGAGATCACACTCGTATTAACCAGTAGGAATATAAAAGTCACGGAGGACAGTTTAGCAACACAGTGAGGTGCTGAGGCACCAGGTGGTGCAGCCAGGTGACCGGGGTTTGGACCCTGACTCTGTTCCTTCCTAACTATGTGATCCTGAACCAGTTTCTTAACCTCTCTGTGCCTAGGTTTGTCACCTGTAGTATGAGGATAATAACTATTCACCCCAGAGCGTGGTTGCTAGGATTCAGTGAGAAAATAAAAGGGTTTAAAAGACCCGACATATACTAAGTGGTGTATAAATGTTAATTTGTTAATCTTGTTTCAAAATGAGGAGACAGAGAGATTGAGTAAGTTCTCTGAGGTCCTAGAGACGTCACAGGGCTAATAAATGCTGGCGCTGAGACCATGGCAAGATCAGATTCCTGGATAAAGGGGTCTGGTGTGTTCCCACCTTTTTCCAAGAACTTTCTTTGAAGTGAGAAGGAGCTTTTCAGCCCACGCACCGAGCTGCCTTGGGCTGCGGGCAGCGCTTTCCACAGCCTGGTGCAGAGCTAACTGCGCAGGGTGAGGTGTGTGGGGGCTGCTGTGAGGTCCGCGGGGATTCGCTGATGCACTCTGACGACAGCTCTGGGCAGCAGCTGCCTTCTGTCCCCGGCTCACTGGGAGGATCTGGGTGGTCTGCACTGCCCAGGCCAGCACTGCCCTCCCTCTGTTAGCCAAGCCTTGCCCAACTGAGCCTGGTGCCCCAAATGCAGAGGAAAATGGCATCCATTACCTCTTCCTGCTCTCTCACCCCTACCCTGACTCCTCACACCCAGCACCCATTCATGGACCGCACATTTCTTGCTATTTTTAGCCATCGGGTTTAGCTGGAAAGCTGGGCGCACCCCGAGTGCCCGGCAGTTTCTTTCCTTCTGCAGGGAATAGCCGCAAAGCTGCAAAGCGTCTCCATGGAAACCAGCCCTCAATCCATCAGGCCCCACAGTGTCGGAGGCCTAATCCCAAAGGCGGGTGGGGACCAAGGCAGCAGTTTAACAGAACACGCACCGTGACATTTTAGGACACAATGCCCATTCCTCTGTCTCCTAATTAGCCACTGCATCTGAGTGATGAAAGCAGCCCGTGTTCACCCCCCTGGGCCTGACTGCCACCAGCGATTGGCTCTGCAGCCTGGGGGCTCCCTCCCCCGCGGCCCCCACCTGCTCACTGTGGTCCTACAGGAACCCACAGGCTGTTCAAAGGGGCAGTCTCCCCAGGGCACACCAGCTGCCCTGCGCTGGCCTGGGCTGTTATGTGTGTGTTCTCATGGTGCTGGGCCACCACTGCATTTTCCAGTTCATTGAGAAAAGGGAAGTGATGTTTTCACGTTTTTTTTTTTAATTCTTCTTTCTCTGCCTTTTCTATCTTTTTTTTTTTTTCCATTAGAAAAATGGATCTCTGGGCTGTAAACAACACATAACCGACTTGTCCTGTTTCTGGCAGGAGTGAACACAGTCATGAATCCTGCTGGCGAGGGCTACGCTGGGGAACAGGCCTGGGAAGGCTCGATGGGAGCTTAGGGGTGGGAACAGATGGGGCAAGAGGTGTTGGTGAGCTAAAGAATGGAGCCCGGTTACTTTCCACAGGTTTGCGACCTCACCCCTCCGTGGACTCCTCTGGGTCATGGTGAGTGTTGGGATGTGACAGCTCCCCTGTCATCTCACCTGCCTGTCCACACCCTGAATCCACTGGATATTTGCCTCTGCTGATGACTGCTTTGATTTTTGTTTATAGGTTCTTTTGTGTTCTGGATCCTTCCGGCAGCAAATAGTGTTTGATTCCAGGTCTCAGCTGATTGTTTGGCCTAGAAGGCTCTGGAATCGCAGGATCAGGTCATTCAGAAGCAGCCTGCCTCAGGCGTCCCCCATCTTAGAGTAGAGCTCAGGAAAGCTCACCCAGGCCGGGGGTTCCTGTTTGCCTCTTGGACTTGTTGGCCAGGCATTCAAAACCACCCTTGCCTGTTATTAGAAGAATTATGGGAAGAGAAAACAGCTCAGAGATTGAAATTCCATCCCACAAGCCTGAAGGGAAATTATTTATCTAAGGAGAAAAACAAATCTTCCCCAGAGCCGTAGTCCCTGTTAAGAAATGTACTGCTTGTAAGACGACGTGGATCTGCTTTTCAGCAAACCTGTCAGTCCTGAGACTGGGCCTGCTACTTTGTGCTGCTCCTTCTGATGTAGGTACACCTCAGAAGTGCAGAGAGCCGGCTCATTTATTTTTACATTGGGTTGTCAAGAAAGCCAGGGCACTGAGAGGGGACTGATTAAATTCTAAGTAATTTTTCCAACAGAAAAAATAATGAGAGGAAAAACAGATCAAAAGACTCACCTACATTTTTACTTTTGCATGAATTAAAAGGAAGTATTTCTTCTTGGGGGCAGGAGAGCTGAAGGCAGCCTTAGGAGTCCCTCAGAGTGCCTCATTATGAGTAAAATCCTCTGCACAGCTGAGCTCCAGAGGAGGGTTCCCTGCTTTGCTTCAGAGGTAAAATGTCAGAATTTTACCCATTCAAAGGTGGCTACACTTGGACCTAGAATGTCCCCCAAAGGCCTGTGTGTTAAAGGCTGGGTCCCTGCCTGTGGTGCTATTAGGAGCTACTATGGACCCTCAGGAGGTGGGGCCAGGTGGGAGGTCCCAGGTCACTGCAGGCAGGACCTTGAAGGAGGAAGGTCTTGAACCTGGTCTCTTCCTCTTCCCTTTGCTTTCTGGCCATAAGGAGGTGAGCAGCTTTGTTCAGCCATGCACCCCCTACCATGATGTGCTACCTCCCCCCAGCCACCAAAGCAATGGGTCTGACTGTAGCCTAAACCTCCAAATCTGTGAGTCAATATAAGCCTTTCTTCTTTATAAGTTGGTTATCTCATGTGTTTTGTTATAGTAATGGAAAACCAACTAACACATTGTTTCTTGTTTGGTGAGGAAGAAATTGAAGTATGTTCCCATCCTAATTGGGTGTACTGCAATTCAGTCCTGACCTGAATCTCTTGGAGTTATCTCAGACTCCACAAATTAGGAGCTCAGTCCTCTGCCACTTGCCTCACTTCAGATGCCAGCTGTAGATCAGGTATCTCGAGATCCCCTGTACTCTGATCACACTTCTGGGCTACACTTCCTGGGATTCTCACGTGCTCCCTCAGGTTGGATAATTTACTCTACTGACTTAGAGAATTCAAGAAAGGACTACACAGTTGGACCTCCACATCCCGGGATTCTACCAAGCAAGGACTGTAAGTTAAAAAAAAAAAAAAAAAAGCAACTGTACTGAACACGTACAGATCTTTTTGTCTTGTTATTATTCTCTAAAAGATATAGTGTAACAACTGTTTACACAGCTCACATTGAGTAGGTATCATAGGTCGTCTAGAGAGGATCTGGAGTAACAGGGTGTGTGGAGGTTAGAGTCAAGCTCCACGCCATAAGGGACTTGGGTATCTGAGAATTTTGGTGTTTGTGGGGGATCCTGGGACCAACTGCCCATCGACATAGAGGGATGGCTGTACTTATGAGATTTCTTTTAATTATGAAGGATCCTCAGAGGTGAGATCTGGGGAGCACCCTGGAGCTCCCATGCCCCGTCCCCGTGGGGTCAGGGTGTGTTTCCCTTGTGAGATGTCAACATCTTCACCAACCAGGAAGCTCCATGGAGCTCTGCACCCGGGGCCTGGATTCAGGGTCCACAACTCAGGCAAGATGAATTAGATCATCAGCCCCATGACAGCACTCGGTCTCCCGTCTCCCTGCCCTCATGGGCAGTCCTGCCCGGTGACCACGCTGCCATGAAGCTGAAGACCCAAAGAGCTGTCCCATTAGCCTAAGAAAGATACTGTGACACCTCAGGGACCCAGGGATTTTGAAAGCTCAGGGCCTGAAAAGGTTTTGGAAGCTCAGTGCCAGGACCTGGGGAGACAGACTCCAGACATGTCTATTCTTCCTGATATTACAGTCCATGAGTAATTGACCAAGTCCCTGCCAGTGTCTGCTCTCTTCCCCCTCAACATCAGGCACTCACTGCTTTGGGAACATCTTGGCTAAAGCTGTCACTTTCCCTTTAGCATTATTGTTAAGTGCCTGATCTTTCATCTGGTTATTTGTATTGATTTCTGCCCCAATTCATCAGAATGCCGTGACACGTGGGTTTTGCCCATCTTCCAAGTTGCAGTTTCAATCATTTTTATTCTCCTATTTCACCTATTCCAACTGGGACTTTTATGGGAAACACCGTTCCCTCAGTGGAGAGAGTGGAGGTCTCTCCCTTGGATGGCTGCTTCCTCCTCTCCCCACCCGAGCCCATCATCGACCCAGTGACCCGCCTCAGGACCCTCCACGACAACGGGGTGTCTCATGTGGACAGCGCACGAGGGCCCAGGGAGTTAGGATATGACGTCCTTTCATTTTGAGGACTTTGTAGTTATGGCAAAGGCTTCACACAAACCAGACTCCAAATGGGTACTGTAACTTAAGGGAGCCACAAGTTGGAGGAAACACGGAATTTCCCACAGTGCTTTTGCTCTGTCAACGGGTCTCGCAGCACAAAGGCTCCCTGGCCCACAGTGGGCATTTAGTACACTCATGATATGGCGCAGCCACCCCCTCTCCCCAGCCCCCGAACATCTGCATCACTTCTAAAGGGGGCTCTGTACTCCTTTTTAAATTAAATATTTATCAGTTATCAACAGACAATTATGGCTACTCCTTGTATTCCTTTTCTCCCTTTCTATGTTTTTCATTGAGTAATAGATCCTACTCCATAGATGAAGTCTATGTCCTTTATTTTATCCAGCAAAATTTCAGACACAGAGCAAGTACATAATAAATGTGGAATGACGGCACTTTATGTAGAGGCAGCGAATTGGAATCAGATCCTCTAATGGTGATATCGTTTTGGAGATTTCTTTAGACAAGCATTCGTCATGAGCAAGCCAGAGATGGGACAGCAGACCCAAGTCAACGCCAGGATTTAGAGGAGGAGGATCAACACTCAGGAACTGCCACAGCTGGGTGCTGGATTACGTATTACAGGGTCTCAAGAGAGGCACGTGGAACTAAACTTGAGCCCTCTCCTCCCAGATGCCAGGCGTGCAGAGGCTGTCCTCTGACAGACAGCTGTCAGCGTAACCCACATGCACGTGCCGGGATCTGGTACGGTTGAGGGGCCAGGCACTGATTTACAGACGCCATTTCAAATACAGAGCACGTCACGGCGTGACAGGCGCCCCTCGTGATGGGGGAGGGGGGGACACAGCTGGGGCTGGCCCCTGGGGCTGGTTGCCTGTCCCCAGCAGGAGACAGCTGCCAGCATAGCATTTCCAGATCTGCTCCAGGGCTCCTATAGCCTGGGAACTCTCCTTTCTGAAAACCCACTCAACCTCCTGCTCCCTGAGCCTCTATGTGACTGAGGGCTATGGTTTGATGTGGAAGATGATCTGTCAAAAGAATTGTGAGATGTTTTCCTCCTCAGCAGGAAGAGGTGTATTTTCTCAAGAGAAAACATCTGGCCTCACATGAGATGCTGGAGTTTGTGGCTTTGCTGAAGCTGGCTCACAAAGATCAGAGTGAGGGATTCTCCCAGAATGTGGATGTCTATCAATTCTGCTGTAAGACCCACTACTAGTCACTCATGAGGGGGTGCTCCATCTTGGAGTCGTGGAGTCAAGCCAATTGTAATGAACACTAAGACCATGTTGTATGAGATGGCACAAATTATTTTAGTGGTATTGGTATTAAAAACAGGCTCTTGAGAATGATTTTAGGAAGATGTTGAAACAGGACTCTGCAGTACCTGTTCCCTCACTGAAACATCAACTGGAACAATGATTCATGCATGAAAATACCTTCCCAAGAGCTAAGGATACTGGTTGGGCTATAGCACCCAGCTGTAGCATAGAGAGAAAAGGTGGTGGCTATGGGAGGACAAGGGTAGCCGTGCTTACGTCACACTAAATTAACTTTAAGTCACGAAATCTCACATTAGACAAAGGAGGTCTATCAGTTCTGCTAATGATGAAGGGGTTAGTTCATCAACATGGTGTACGTGTGTGTGTGTGTGTGTGTTTATGATGAAAAAAATAGGAAATTTAAGCAGATCAATAACAAGTAAGGAAGGTGAATGAACAGTCAAAACCTTCTCAATAAAGACAAGGCCAGGACCTAGGATCCTCCCTGGTGAATTATATCAAACATTTTGAAAAAGTTAATGTCACTCCTTCTTAAACTCTTTGAAAAAATTTGAAAAGGAAGAAATAAGATGATGACATGATCTCATGTGTATAAATCACTGAAGATGTCACCAAAAAAATGTCAGCACTAATAAACAAATTCAAAATTGTCACATAAAAGTCCTTAATGTATCTATGTAACAAACTATCTGAAGAAGGAGTCAAGAAAACAGTCAAATTTACAGTAGTATAAAAATCACTTAAGATTAAATTTAACCAAGGAGGTAAAAGATCTGCACATTTTAAAGCAGAAGTCAAGGAAAAAGTTGAAGTAAATGAAAAGCTATCCTGTGTACATGGGTCGGAAACACTGGTGTTGTCTGTACTATCCAAAGTGACCCATGTGTTCAATGTCACGCCTTTCAAAATTCCCATGACATTGTTCACAGAAATAGAAAAAAGAATTCTAAAATTTGCATCCAATCACATAAGACATGGATTAGCCAAAGCAATTTTGCTCAGAAAGAACAAAGCTCATGGTATCACACTACTGGATTTTAAGACATGCTACGAAGCTATAGTAATAAAAAGCATGGTATTGGCATAAAAAAAAAACAGATGTAGAATAATGGACAGAACAGAGAGCCCTACAAGTCAATCCACACTTACACAGTCACTCAATCTTCTACAAAAGTGCCAAGGACAGAGTGGAACGGGGGTGTCTTCAGAAATGATGTTGGGAGGACGGATGTCTACACGAGGAGAAGTGAAGTTGGAGCCCTACCTCACACCATGTACAGAAATCAACTTAAAGAAGGTAAAAGCTTAAATGTAAGACTGAAGTCGTCAGATCAGTAGAAGAAACAGGAGAAAGGCTCCGTGACTTAGGCCTGGGCAATGCTCTTCTGGATATGGCTCCAAAAGCCCAGGCAACAAAAATGGACACATGGGATCACACCAAATGACAAAGCTTGTCCACAGCAGAGGCGACAACCAACATGCGGAAACAGCCTGCACCGTGGAAGGAAGAATTTCTGTACCACACATCTGCTAAGGAGTTAGTAAACAAAGTGTGTAAAGAGTCCAACCCACTGAATTACGAGAAAACAACCCAATAGTAAGAAAACAAGTAACTCGATTTAGAATGAGCAAAGGATCTGAGTAGACGAGGAGACATGTGAATGACCAGCCCATACATGAAAAGATGTTCCGCATCACTAGACATCATGGAAATGCGAATTAAAACCACAAAGAGATATCACCTCACACCTGTTAGAATGGCTCTTATTTAGAAAGAATGAAAAGGGATTCCTTGCACACGATTGATGAGAAAAGGTGACCTTTACATACGACCCATGAGGAAAGGGCAATCTGGCACCCTACCAATGGGGATGTGGTCGGCGCAACCATTATGGAGAACAGCAGAGCTTCCTCAGAAAAATCAAACCTAGGTCTACTGCATGACCCAGCAATCCTGTCGCCGTGTCTACCACTGAAGGATCTGAAGTCAGAATGTCAGTGACACCTGTGTGCCCACGTTCATTGCAGCACTATCACAGTGGCCAAGATGTGGATCAAGGAAGTGTCTATCCACCGATGAACAGATGAATAAATTATCTCTGTATAGGAAACCTTCCCATCTATTCACCAAACACACCTCATGCTCTTCTGCCTCCATTTGTTTCCATTACACACACACACACACACACACACACACACACACACCTCCATACAACTGAATATTATTCAGCTTGAAATAAGAAGGAAATCCATGCAGCACAGTTGAGTTGGGTGGATGTTATGCTCAGTGACGTAAGCCAGGTACAGAAAGAGAAATACTGCATGTTTCTCTTTCGTAGGGATTCTGTAATAGCTGACCTCATGCAAGCAGAGAGTGCAATGGTGGTCGCCAGGGTGGGTGGGCTAAGGAGTAGAGGTCAGAGGGCACAAAGCTTCAGCTGGAACAAGTGAACAACTTCTGGAGATTTATTGTGTCGCATGGTGACTGTGGATAGCAGTTACTTACTGCATGCTTGAAAATTGCTAACGGGGTAGATTTTAAAAATTCTTACTACAAAAAATGGTAAGTCTGTGAGATGATGAATATGTTGATTAGCTTGACTGAATCATTTCACAATGTGTGCATTTGTTGAGAAGTCATATTCTATACCATAACTCCCTACAATTTGATTTGTCAATTATACCTTAATTATTGCATATTCTTCTTCTGGTCGACTTTGAGGGCCGGTATGCATCACGACGATTCAAAATTGCAATTTGGTGACTCCGCTGGATCTCCTTCAAACCAAATCTTTTCCTTTCCTAATGCCACATTTAACACCTAGGGCTGCTATAACAAATGGCCCAAGACTGGGTGTCTTAAAGCAACATAAATTTCTCCTCTTGTTCTGCAGGTGGGAAGTCTGAAATGAAGGTGTCAGCAGAGCCGCACTCCTCCCCGGGGCCCTTAGGGTAGGATCCTGTCTGACCTCTTCCAGATTCTGGTGGCTGTGGGCAGTCCTTGACTTGTGGGAGCATCACCCCAGAGTTCAAGACCAGTGTCTTTAGATCTCTTTCTGTCCCACCACCCCACTGGTCAGATCTCTCTGAACTTCCCTCTTAAGAAGACACACAGCATTCAGTGGCCACTACTGCAGGAAAGTCTCTCCATGTCCAGGCCCGCGAGCACATTTGTTACGACACCCCTGCTTGTCCACGTAAGATAATCTCTGCAGGTTCCAGGAATTAGGATCTGGGGATTTTGTGGAGGTCCGTTTTTAGTCTATTACAATATTTAGGCAGATTTCTTGACTGTGGAACATTTTAAAAACTTTATTATACCAATGGGTATTGGGACTCTCAAGGGAAGGGGCCAATACTTCCTAAAATTATTGAATCATCAATACCTTTCCATAATCCTGCTTTTAAAAATCTATTTTCAAGATATCATGGGAATAATGTCTCTAGGAATATACTTCAAGGAAACGCTGGTCTGTAGGATAGCATACACACTCCATATCTAGCTTCCAGTGGCTTTTTCAATGGCCCCATCCAACACCCCAGACTTTATTTACTACAGATGGTCCCTGAAAATCATGACGGTTCAGCTTTGGAGTTTTTGACTTTACTGTGGTGCAAAAGGGATGCACATTCAGTGGAAACTGTCCTGTGAACTTTGAACTTTGCTCTTTTCCTGGGTTAGGGATATATGGTCCATATGCCCCCACCTAGGCTGGGTCGTGGTAGCAATTGCAGCTCCCAACCATTGTGAGGGGAAACAACCAACTCTCTGCAGAGAGCATGTTGCTGAGCTCTGAGGTTCAGGAGTTTACGCACATGTTTTTTTTTTTTTTTTGGTGGGTCTGAGGAGGCTGGAATGGAATGTAGGGTATTATGTGTATAAGGTAAGCTTCTGCCTCAAGGCTACATACCCTGCCAGATCAGGGGAATTAAGTGCATTTTCAACTTAACAGTGGGTTCTTTGGGGTGTTATTCTACTATAAACGGAGGAGCATATGCATTTTCTGATCTACAATTCCACATGCCCCTACCATTGTTCTCCAAGCACACCTGTGCTCTTCCTCTAAAGACAATGATCACCCACCCTGTCTCCACCCCCTACCCAACACTCCCCTAACCTGCAACACCAATATCCACTTCCTGTCCTTATTAAGGTCCCGTCTGTTCTCTGGGGCCCAGTGTTTCTGAAGTCTTCCCAGGTCTCCTGAGAAAGGACCTTCCCCTTTCTAAATCTCAGCTCCAGTTTTGAGCTACCCTAGGGTCAAGGATAATCAAGAGCAGAAATGCGTGAACACATTTTGCAGCAAGCAGCTTTGAGGTTGTCCCTATGATGCGCCTGTCTTGATTTCTGTTTCCGTCTTTTGATTGAACCCAGGGCCTCGTGCATGCTAAATTACACACTCACACATTTAGCATCTGGTATAGGTGATGCAATTTGGTAAAGCTACTAAAGTTTCAGCTTTATTTTGGGGTTCTGCCAGGAAGGGGGTCATTGTAAGTTATGCTTCATCTGATACCGTGTCTTGGTTGGAAAAAAAGAAAAATGGTGGGTGCACAGGTGTGCCCACACACTTGACCTCTGATCATCTCCTTCCTGGGGCAGCTCTCATCTGGTCCACAGTAGTGTTAAGAAGACAGGCAGCACTTCCTTCTGGTCCCATAGACTCTTTCCACTCAGAGCCCAAGGTGTGGCTCTTGTTCTATGACTTTCCTCCCTCTCCCATGATGCCCGCTCAGCAGTGCTCACTGGATATTGGGTTAATTATTCCTGATTATTTAAAAAGGCCAGATAATGTTCTAAGATGATGCAAGGAAGGATCAGATGCAATAATTCTGAGGAATACAACTCTTGATTTACTCAGATAAGTTATTTCTTCCTTGCTGGAGGGTCACAGAAATGGATGGGGAGTCTGAGGTTCCTTTCTTTTTACTAAAGCCAAGAAGGGGTGGGGGTGAAGCCTGCAGGCGGAGAGTATCTTGGATTTTAAAAAAGTCCGTCTTACTTCTTCCTTTTTGCTGTCTTTCCCTTCTTGTTGGGAACATGTGGGAGGAAGAGTGACAGTAAGGGCCTGTCCCTGCAGAGCAGGCGATGTGGAAGACAAAGTAATTGGGAAAACGAGATTATTTAAGAGTCAGGGTACGATGTCCACTGGGGTCTGGTTCTTTGATTTAATTGGACATTTCTGGCTGAGGGTGAGGGCCAATAGTCCGATTAAATAAATACCTACTAAGAGAAAAGAAATCTGAAGACACCAGGCAGGGAGATGAGTGGGTTTGGGTTTGATAAGCATGCTTTATCTTTCTTAATTCTGCAAGCTGGACGTGTGAGTCTAGGAACAAATGCCCTTGATACCTTTGTTCCAGAGGATAGTATAGCACCAGGAAGGAAGCATCTCCGTACTGGGTGGAAAAGATGTCTGGTGTTTAGCAGATGTCCGCAGACAGAGTCCTCAGCTGTATGAGGTGCAGGGTGCAGTGCTGCCTACCAGCAGAGTGTGCAGGTGACAGACGCCACATGTAAAATCCCAGCAGTACTGGAAATCAGTCGATGATCATTTTTCACATCTGTTACCAGCTTATGAAATTATGGAGCCAAGCCACAATCCCTGGTCTTCCAGAGTGAACTCTGGTATAGGTGATGCCATTTTGGTAATATGAATGTTCTCACGATGGACTTGAAAGCCAATTGTGGCATAGGGAAAAGGGTCATGTTTTATTTTTGTCAAGGGCCTGATAGTTGCTTGCTAATTTTATATGCATTATATGTGAGCTTTCCATATATGAATGTATATTCAATACGTATGTATTAGCTTTCAATGTACCTATTAGCCATATATATATATATATATATATATATATATATATATAAAATCAGTGCAATTATTTATAAATATAGATATTAGCATGTGTCTATGTATTCATTAGCTTTATGTATTTTATTAAGACCCTGCTGGGTAGTTGTGTGCTCAGTCCCAAAGACTCAGAGAAGAGGGATTGAGTGGCTACCTGTGGCTTTGCAGCTGGGAGAGGCTGAGCCAGTCAGACCAGCTCCTTGTGTCTCTTAAGACCACAGGATTTTGCCCTCTTCAGTGGGGAATGTTGTTGTGCTAATTGTGTAGAAACCCTTACGATCATAATTCTGGACAGCAGAGCAACTCTCTGAGTTAATATTTAAGCATCACGATACCTGCTCCAGCTGGGAGTGGTGGCGCGCACCTGTAATCTCAGTGGCTCGGGATTCTAAGGCAGGAGGATCCTGAGTTCAAGGCCAGCCTCAGCATCATAGGGAGTCCCTAAGCAATTCAGCGAGACCCTGTCTCTGAATAAAAAAATAAAAAAGGCTGGGGATGTGGCTCAGTGGTTATGTGCCTCTGGGTTCATTCCCTGGTAACAAAAAAAAAAAAAAAAACAAAAACAAAAACAAATAAAAAAAAAACCCCAAACTACCTGCCCCAACAAATCTGAGCCTGAGATTTAATATCTTGTGAGAAAGATGAAATCGAAGCAAAGCAGAAGAGCGAGCCCAGAACCCAGGCATCAAGGCCTTCACTACTCTGCTCCACATCCAGCTCTCTCCTCCAGGGCAGACCACTGAGCAGGGTGGCTTTGTCCCCCCAGGTGTCCTTTGCCTTCATTTGCCTTTAATTTGCCACAGCACAGGAAGGGACTGCTGCTCCCCCTCCTCAGATAAACTCAGGGAGCCTTGGGCAGGCCCAGATCACATGCCTGTCACCAGGGCAAGAACAAGGTGCAGCCCCACTCAGGGAATAAGCAGGTGATGAACTATGGGTGACAATTCCCTAAAGAGATCTGTCCCCTGTCACTGGGAATGGAACAAGGGGCAAAGAGGGCGGCACCAGGTCAAGAGCCAGCTGCTCCAGCAGGTGTTCAGGGTCTGAGCCAGGCCCAGGCACCTCCCGGCTCCTCCCTCCCCTTCTGCTAGCTCTGGGGTGTCTGAGCCTGGAGAGGGCAGGGTTCCCTGCTTCTCCCTCTGACCATCTGCTCCTCCACTGTTATCTCCGCCAGTGCGGGCTCCACTCCTCTGCCCCCGAGAGCTCCCTGCCCGCCTTGGCCATCTCCCTCCGGCCCTGTGGCCTCTACAGGGCCCCACCTCTGTGCATCTCTTCCGTAGACGTTTGTTTGAAGGTCTTCTCTGCTCTTTGGGGGTGCAGATGGAAGCTTGGCACCCAAATTCCAGCCCCACAGCCTGACCTGAGCTGTGCTTCCGGGCAGACTCCTCTCCCTTTCTGCCTCTGTCTGGCTTTGAAACCTGTTCTTGTCAGGCTGATGTGAGGAGGGGGAGGAGTGGGCAGTGGGAGGAGGGAGGGGAAGGATCCTGAGCCCTGGCAGGTGTTGGGAGGGCGGAGCAGGCTCTCTGAGCCAGGTGGCAGCCTGTGGGAGGAGGGAGGGGAAGGACAGGGTGCAGTGGGTGGGAGGAAGCCGGGGAGAGCATTAGAAATGTGTTTGTTTACTTTTATCCTTTGGGCGGGAGCAAAAGCAGGTGTGGGTGGGCATGTCTCCATCCCTTTGGGCTGGGCCCCAGCTTTGGAGAGGTGGCTCTGGCCTGGGTATGGAGGGGAGCCAGGGCTCCTGAGCATCACCTAGGCACCCTCGCTGGCTGGCAGAGAGGCCTGTGGAGTTGGAAGCTCAGCTTCTGCTGGGGATGTGGAGCAGGAAGGAGGAGCCAGAGTCAGAGAAGCTGAGAGTTCTGGAGCTGGTGGCCCCAGTGCATGGTGGTGGCAGCTGGGCTTGGGCTGTAGTTGCCAAGCTGGGCTGGTGGCACAGGGACTTGTGCCAGAAGAGCTGCTTCGCTGGTGATTGCCTTCTGTAAAGGGAGTGGAAACTAACAAGGACCCGGGTCCCTGTGATCCTGAACGAGAGGGGAAGACCCTGAGCCAAATGCCACAGAGGCTTTGCCCATGACCTTGGTGCCCCCGAGGGTGCAGCTGATGGGAACAGGTGACGAAGGCCCAAAAGGATGTGGAGCCGCACTTTACACCAGGGACCAATGGCTCAGAAAGGCAAAATGAGGGAGAGCAATTATTATTGAGGAAGTCATTGGGCAGGTCCTAAAAACTGCTGTTTTGGAAAGAATGACACGGGTTTCCAGCTTCCGGGAGAAAAATGACAACTCTGTCTCAGAACCAGCCTCCCCCGCCCGCCCACGCTCCTGCTCTCCACGTCTGTGGGATTTCCAGCTCCTCCTCTTGAACATCAGCACATTGGAAATTTCCCTCATCTTTCTGAGTCTCAGTTGTGTCATCAGTAAAATAGAAATACTAATGGCTTGGCCATCTCTGAAGTCAGGTGGCCGAGCAGATGGACTTTCTTGGTGGCTGCCAGGAGTGGTTGGGGTTGACCGTTCCTGAATTAAGCATTGGACGTGGGAGGCTGAGGCATGACTGCTAATGGAGACCACAGGCCCAGGGAGGGTCTGACAGTCACCAATGAACCCCGCCGCTGCTGCGGAAGAATAAGCAACTGGGGGTGCGTGGCCTCCCTTCTCCTGGCTTCATCTACAGCAGTGGTTCTCAGGCTTTCTATCCAGGGGGACTTTGTGCTCCCATGCAAATGGAGCAATGTCTCAAGACTTGGTTGGTTGTCACACCTGGAGGGAGGTGCCTCTGGCACCTGGTGGGTTGAGGTCAAGGGTGCTGTTAACCTACCTGCCTGGATACCCTGGGAGACACGGAACTTCCCAATGCCCAAATGTCAATGGTGCCCAAGTTGGGAAGCCCCAGACCTGATTTTCCTGTGTTAGACAAAGCAGGGGGTTTCTCATCACCTAAACATTCACCAGAAGGTGATCTCCACAATCACAGGAGGACGGGGAACTCAGGGTGTGAGGCCACCCACACAGAGATGCAGCTCCAGGTGAACCCGCGTGCGGGTCCTCATCAGCCCCTGCGGCCTCAGAGCCCGGTCTCTGGTCCTGAGTAAACACACTTGCACTCTGAACCAGGAAGCAGTTGTCCTTGAATTTGAAATGTTTTCCATAAAGAATAATCGTAGGTCTTACGGGGGAAAGTAAAGGCTTTTCAGAGGAATACAGATGAGGAAGGCCCTGTTGCTCTAGTTTGTGTTCTATCAAAGGACACGCTTCTGCCTAAAGGTGTTTCTGAAGTGACACACTGTGTGATGACTGTGTCCCTGTGATCAGGAAGCATAATGGGTGCTTTGGGGCCTCTCTGAGCTGGTCCCTCTTAGCATCCACTCTGCGCCTCCCTGTCCTGTGGGGAGGCTGGGAACAAATGCACAGAAGGGGACCACATTCTTTGGAGACCACAGAAATCCATCTGGAGAGAGTGAGCAGATGGGGATGGTGAGGGGATCTCAGCCAGCTCCCAGAGGCAGGGGAGAATGGATGAGCCAGCCTCTGAGCTGGGCCTCTCCGACCTAGGAGCACAGGAGTGCACAGCAGATCTGCGGGGTGAGGGCTGAGCTGCTCCGTCAGTACCTGTGCTGGCCAGTCACAAGCTGCACACACATCCAGCCCTGCAGCTCACCTGCATCGGCTCACCTGCAGGAAAGGCCCACATTCAGGGGTTGCACCCTAGCCACAAGGAAGATAGTGGGAGACTAATCAAAAGGGAGCCATGGAGAGCTACTGGGGAGTCATTATGACCTGCCCACTGTCAAAGCAGAAGGCAAAGGGGAGGGGTTTTGGAGAGAAGAG
This sequence comes from Marmota marmota marmota, assembly GCF_001458135.2. NCBI lineage: Eukaryota > Metazoa > Chordata > Mammalia > Rodentia > Sciuridae > Marmota > Marmota marmota. The sequence continues at coordinate 57,453,057 of NW_025999968.1, forward strand.
GAGAGAGAAGCACCCTTCAACAGGGAAAGGTAGAAGGTACACCATTAGGGTTGCAGAGGGCCCTTTAAGGGGCACTTCACTGCTGATAGAGATGGACTAGTGCCGTCCCACCTGGCTGTCAGGTGGGCAGGGAGAAGGGCCTTTAAGAAAGCACCACCTGGTGGGTTGGTGTATCATGCCTGTGCGTGTTGGGCCACAGAGGTGTCTTGTTCCTTCAGCACCCTTAGCCTCCGCTGCTGGCACACTACACCTGTCCCACTGGTCTGTAGAGGAGGTCCTTTCCATAAAGGCACGATGACAGAGTGCCCCAAATGACTCTCAACAACCAAAGCCTGTACCTGCATTTGTACCAGTCCTGAGTCAATATGTCTTTGAATTTGCATCGACTCCTCAAATGACTCCTTGCACTCCCAGCCTCCAGAAGCTCCAGCCAGGCCTCCCCTCTGTGCACAAGACATGGTGACTCCATCTCCAAGTCCTGGCATTTCCTCTGCCAGCTCCCACTGGCCACCACCTCTTCAGTTCAGTTCAGGTGCAGCCCCAAGCCTCAGCCTGATGAGCCCCACCAGCTGCTTCCCTCCACTTTGTCCAAACTCAACCTACCCTGGGATGTTAGTGGAGCAGTTCTGAACGGCGCATCTGTGCACAGCCCATACCCACGGAAAAGTCCAGGCGGCACTCAGCGCTTTTACCATCTGACCCTTCCGGGCCACCAGAGCCAGCAAGGCTCTGCTCTTCCCCTGATTGGTCACATTCTTCCACCTCTGTCCTCCCCGTGCCAGGTCCTGGGTCCTGGCACTACATTCCCGTTGGCTTGCCACTGGAACTCTGCTCATTCTGGGTGCAACCCTTGGATCCAGGGTGCAAGAGCTCATTTCCCAGGTCCTGGTTGTGAGCCCCGCCTCCTTTGCCCCAAGAGGCTGCGTGTGGTGCATGCAGAAACCCCCTTCTTGTTCTTGCATGCCCTGACACAATGCCAGAGTTATAATGGCTGCTCTAAAAAAGAGGGAATAAATGATTAAACGCCACTTTGCCCTGAAGAGCTAATTTAATGTGTGGTGATTATAATTGGCTCCCTCTCCTCATTTCATTTGACTTGAGAAGATTTCACATTTGTGCTAAATTTGAGCTGTTTCTTTAATCACAGAAGGAATTCCCTCTACTTCAAAGCAGACAGCCAAGACCTCTGAACACCTCTCAGAGCAGGTCCTTGGCTCTGGGCAGTGAAAGGAACCGTGGGCTACTCGCCTCTCCCTGCCTGGACGAAGACACAGCCCCTGGACCTCTGGGAACAACACGGCTGCTTGGCTCCTTGTTGGACAAGAAAGCCGAGTCAACTCTTACCCAGGCGGCTGTGCTGTGGTGATGACGTCCAGATGGGGACGGCCAGGATGTGAGGAAGACCACAAGGGACACTCTGGCTAGGAAAAGAGGAGCATGGGGTACGCATGTGTGGGAGGGGCTGTCAAGGTGGAGCAGAAAGTGGCAGGAAGACGTCTGTCCTCCAGCATCTGAGCAGACTGCAAGCAGGTCAGGGCTTCCAATCTGCAGAGGCAGCGATATGCTGCAGGCGGGCGGGCGGCTGAATCCCAAGAGGAGGCAGACAAATCCTCTGGGACAGTGGGCGCCCCAGGAGTAGCCCTGCAGCCCACAGGTTGTGGCTGCCGAGTTCTGTCCCGTTCCGTCCTTGGAACTCCATCTCCATGCCACGGATTGCCACCCGATTTCAACACACACTCTCACTGGAACCTTGTGATGAGACCTCTTGAGCCCTCTCTGACATGTTTCCTGCAGCTCTAGGTGGGGGTGGAGGTCACACCAGCTGGCAATGACCACGAAGCAAGTTACCTATGAACTTTATGTAAGGACAGTCTGCAAAAGTACTGAATGCGGTTCCCAGCCCCCGGGTTATTGCAGGCCCCTGACACCTCCATCTGTCAAAGTCTGGCTTTGATTTGCCAGCCCAGGAGAAAGCCTACCCACCCAGCATCACCTCAGATGATGGCACAGGCTGGGTCACTGCAAGTCTATTTATAGACAGGGCCAGAACCTCTTCTGATCAGCTTGGGTTTGATCTCAGTCGGTGGGCAGTGGGGTGGTAGAGCGCGAGCTCTGAGCACTTCCTCCAATGAGGGTATTCCTGCTGCCCCTGAGCAGGGCTTCTGGTGGTCTAAGTGTGCAGATATCCATTTCAAGGGTGGAAACAGATGAAAATTTAAAAAGGAAGTATGAAAACTGCCACAGGCTTTGGGAGATTGCAGGCCACAGTGAGCTGACCAAATTGCAGGCCTGGGGGATCCTCTCCGCCAGCACCCTGCTGCCTCCTCTCCCTTCTTGCCTGTGTGCCTTGTCCTTGCTCCTTGGGATCATGTCTCTTTTCTCCCCAACAGGCCATCTCTGGATCTGTTTTCATGTACATCTATTTTTTTTCTATTGATTTTTTCTTCCTTGTGTTTTTGCCATTTTATTCTTCCTCCGTATCTATTTTCTTTCTGTGTTTTTTTTTCTTTATCATACCCCTTCTCCTTTCAATAAAGAGACATAAAGTATTTTAAAGCATTATCTTAAAATATTAAGATTAATATTAAATAAAGTTGCCTTAACAATAAGTGTTGGCAAGGATGTGGGAAAAGGGTCCACTCATATATTGCTAGTGGGACTGCAAATTGGTGCAACCACTCTGGAAACTCCTCAAAAAATCTAGGAATGGAACCACTACTTGACCCAGCTCTCCTATTCCTCTGTCTATACCCAAAGGACTTAAAATCAGCATACTACGATGACATGGCCACATCAATGTTTATAGCAGCTCAATTCGCAATTGCGAAGCTATGGAATCAACCTAGGTGCCCTCCAGCAGATGAATAGATAAAGAAAATGTGGTATATATACACAATGGAATATTATTCAATGATAAAGAAGAATGACTTTTTCACTTTTGCATGATAGTCTAGAGACTATCATGCTACGTGAAGTAAGCCAATACCCCCAAACCAAAGGTCAAATGTTCTCTCTGATATGTGGGTGCTAACCCATAACAAGGGGGAGGGAGAGGGGAAGAATAGAAATTTCTGTGGATTAGACAAAGGGGAATGAAGGGAAGGGAGCGGGGGATAAGAATAGGAAAGACAGTGGAATGAATCTGACATAGCTCTCCTATGCACGTGAATGAATACACCCCAGTGTCTCTATCTTGGGTACATCCACAAGACTGGGATTCTAATTAGAATATTTTGATGTACAAATACATCAAAACAGATTCTACTGTCATGTAAAGGCAAAAATGACAAATAAAAATTTTAAAAAAAGAAAAATTAATAAAGTTGCCTTTAATTGGACATTTAAACATCTGTTAACATTTTTATCTCTCTTGGTTGCCCTTTAGAAAATATGAGTGCAGTTGACTTTCGAGGTGGTTGATTAATGGCACATGATGGAATGAAATGTTCCTCATTCCTGCTCTAGGAGAAGGCGTGGTATCTGCTTAGCCGTTGAAAGCATTTGGTCGGGGACGGTGGCAGGAGAAGAATCACTACCAGTTCTAGTTAAACAGAGAGATGTTCTAGTAACCAGATGGGTTTTGCTTGGCAGTTTATCAAGCAAAGTGTTGACTGGCTCTGGAAGCCCATTCAGAACACCGTGTGCCGGGTGTTCGTGATTCTGTTTATGTCCTTCTCCTCTGATGGCCATGGCTTTGATGTTCCCATCAGCTTTATGGAGGGGTAATTGTGTGTCATTCTTTGCTCAGTGTACTGATGGAATCTCCTTAAAAATTATGTATTTATTTCCTTATAGATTTCCTGTGCAGAATAAATGTGCAATTGTACATTTCATTATTCATGAACTTGATGTTCACGACATGTTTGTTAGGTTGAACACATGATGAGCATTTCATAGCAGCTAGGAGAGTCACAAAAGGTTCTGTGTCTCTGAGCATCAGTGAACCCACAGTGCTGGGTATAACCCCAAGGTGTGCAATCAGACTTTAAATTTCTTATACAATGAATACATCTATATGATCTTTTCATTAAAGGCAAAGCAACTTAGAAGAATGTCTGGTCCCTTTCATCCACCAGAAGGTCTGAAATTTAATCTTGACTGAGTTTTCCTAAGACAGTGGATTCCTGGACCAAAGTCATAAGGATTCTCATTGAAGCAAACCTGAAACCTCAATCCGGCTAAGCAACATTCAAGTGAGGAACTCTTACTAAAATGCATCTGGAATCCAAAAATACCATAGAGGAAGAAAAATGAAAACACCTTTGTCAGATATACTGACCACTTCAGCGCCCACCGTGTTTTACAATCCAACGGGGTGAGTAACTACACTAGGATATCAACTTCTAACAGAAGCCTGTGAACGCTTTCAGTCCCGGGACACATGGTCAGCACTATCTGACTTCACCCAGATATCCAAGACCACGTTCACCGACAATGCAGCTAGGTTCTGAGCCGTGGCACTTTCAGAGAACCCATGAGCCTGCGCGCTGGTCATTTGGATGAGAGCTTAGAACTGAGTCTGCTCATGTCTGGGGACAGGGACATGTTGGTGCTGTCTTAAGCCTCTGCTCCATATTTTGACGACACATGATGTTCTGGTCGAGCTGGGCCTGACAACCTCCCCATTTCATGCCAGGTCTGAGGAGGACGCTCCACGACTTCCAGATACCTTTACTTACCAACAAGCAGGTTGGGGGTTCTTCAAATTAAGTGGCAAATCCTTTCAACAATTCTCAATGTGTAAGACGAAGGTGGAGGGGGAGAGACAATAGGGCAGAGAGTGGGCCTAAAGAGAGGGGACAGAGTATCCCCGGGGTCGGCTCCTTACCTAGTCCTCTGAGTCATCGTCTGCATGGTGCCATGAGCATGCCATCAGGACTGGCATGGACTTAGGCAGGGGTTTGGGGCCAGGAATTAGAGAAGTGTAACCAATTTTTAACATTATCTTGCCTGGGGGAGGGAAAGATATAGGGGTAAAGATTCTGGGCTGTGCTTACAGAGGAACACTTGTGTTTAATAGTCTGATGGTTTGAGGAGTAATAGAAGGAAGAAGGTGCCCAGTTAAGTGGGGGCAAGATTAATGGTTAAATTTTCAGGCCAAATTTAATAAGGTGCTAATAGCCCTATTGGTAATGCAGAAGTGTGTGCAAGCTTCTTGGAACTTTCCATGAAAAATCTTATCTCCAGAAGCAATATATATTTTCAAAGGAAACAATAAGCATGAGCCTTTAATATTTAAACTTCCACAAAGGAAATTGCATTTCTCATTTGCAGGATGATTCATTATAATTAATCCCCCCTTTCCTATTAAAAATGCTTTGTGTATTCTGTTTATTTAGCTTAAGAGCTTAGAGCGTTATGATGCAGATATACTCAAAACTTAAATCACTGCAAGCCAGCGACACCCCAAGCACTCCATTATAAAGTAGTTCTGTCTGAAATTTCTGAACTACACTGAAAAGATTTAGCAATGATCCGTCATTCCACCTCTTTTTAGATCAGCCGGCCCCACAGGAAAGCCACACATTAAACTTCAGCTGACTTACATTAAAACCTCCTGAAATTCAGGTTGAAATTACCTTGGGTCCCAATCCCCAGTGCACTGCTACAGATAAAATCCATTTTCATTATTTAGCTCTGTAGTTTGGGTAACAGCTTCCGCACAGAAATTTGACCCCAAGCAAGGTGAATTCTGAATAATACCTAAAGACACACTCATGGCACGGTGCGCTGTGCCATGATAAACAGCTCGGCCTGAGCAAGAGTGGGCGACCAGGACCCATCGGACCATCCCAGAGGGGTGTGGTCTTTGGGCTTTTCTACCAGAATCAAAACCAGTAATGAATTTGAGGTTACTCACTCATGGATTCTGTCAACTTGGCCATCGCTGTCATTTCTTGTTTGTGCTTTTCCTGGAGATGAGAAGAAAAGACAATTACATGGATACTAGGTCTTAGATGGGCATTGAGACAAGGGGTCAGGGACAGCTGTATCCTTCTCCCTTCTTCCCCCGAGGTCAGCTTTGGTCACCAGTGATCCAATAAATAAATAAATCCCCACATTATCGCTGTGTTATCAGGAAGTCACTGAAAAGAGATTTTTAGGGCATCAGAAATTTCCCATTGCTCCTGGCGATGAGCGTCTGGCACACGGATCTTGGATAAATATACTTAGTGATGCACGACTGGTTTCCAAAACCTCTTTGACACTGGATTTTTGACATACATATGCCAAAATTTTGCTCTCTATTTTCTCCCGTTGAAGCTTTTTTTTTGGGATGCTTTTTCGAGTTGATATTTTTGTAGTCATTTGGTTTCCAAAAAACGACATAGATTTTCCACATGTCTCTTGGTCTTACTTTTTTGGGTGCCTTTCGTGTCTTCTGAAGGTCATAACTTTTGATGGGTTTATAACCTCATCTATTTTGGGCTGAAAACATTTTGTGTCACCTGGGATACAGGGTATAACTCAGTGCCTTTGAGAACCACACCGATACATAGAGAACTTGAACCAACCCACATTAAAAAGTGACTTTGGAGCTATTAAGAATAATGGCCAGCTCTACTGAAAAGCTTTCTTCAATGTCTTTGAGGTTTTCGTAATTACCTGGGGTTCCTAACATGAATAACCATGAAAGCATTGGCCATTATCATTTTACTGTTTAGCAGTCTTATTTTGTTGATTGCGAAAATAAAACATGTTCATTATTTTAAAAATTCAAAAAAATGCTGAAAATGGTAAGTCTGACAACCTATTTCTTTCATCTCTTCATACCCAGGAAATCACCGCTACATTTGGGGAACAGCCTAGGTCCAGGTCTACACCTGTGGGGATGGCCGGAGTGGAAATGCAGCCCCCTGAACAGATACAGACGCCTACACTGCGTGTACCAAGCTGTAAGCCACTTTTCCTTCACACCAGACCATCTTTCTGTGTCAGTGAAGGGGACGCACATTATCACTTTTCAGCAGGTTAGAACAAAATTTCCTTAGCCAAGAAGTTCCCGTTTAACTTATTTTCCATAATTTCTTCCTTTCCCATTTAACTTATTTAGACTTTTTTGCTATTTCATAAAACACCATCGCACGCATCTTTGAACCCTTGTCTATTGTGGTGAGGATGACCCCAAGGTTAGTTATGACTTGGTCAAAAGTATGACTATTAAACACTTTGATACCCATTGCCCATCTTCACAGGATGGTGGCATTTGACGGTGAGGCTGCTCTTTTCCTTAAGTCTTGCCGATTCGCCTGGGGCATTGGGCTCCTCTCTCAGCCTGTGACAAAGTCAAGGTAAAACTTGCCATCTTGTTAAAACCCCATTTCCTTTTGCTGCCCCCTTGCTTATGAACGGCCAGTGTCCTTCTCACACACACAGTCAGGCCGTTAAGTCCCCATATCGTGTTGCAGATTTCTGGCTCTTCTGTCACCAGCATTGGGCTCGTAGACACCCAGAGTGGCATTTATTTCCCCGTGGGCCTTGTACAATGTTGAGCACACTGCAGCCACTTGGCTGGCACCTGGGTGGACGTGTCACGGCCTGGGTGTTGTGGCCCAGTGAGCAGGATCGTCATTCACCCTTCTAGTGTCACTATTCCCAAGCAAAAGGCGTGTGCTTTGACTGAGGGACACAGGTGGCCTTGGTTGCCACAAGCCCGTGTGCACAGCAACAAAGCCAAGACGCTGCCTGCTATTTCAACCAATAATTGCCCTTGAGAACAGAAGTGGCAGAGGAGCTATAATCGTCCACCCTGCCTGCTGGGACGTTTTAGTTCTCATGATTTTCAGGGAGATGCTGAGAACCAGCCCAGTGTGGGCCAGTGGAGGCCCAGCGTGTCCTCCATGGAGGTACGATGGCAGCTCTGGTTCCCTTGTGTGTGCACGCTGGCTGCTCAGTGACCATCACCCAGTGGACTGTGTCGACTCACGAGTAACCACAGCTCCGTGGCAGGAGCTCAGGGACATCGTCCTTGACCCGAGGGAGCCTCGTCCAACCTGGTCTGCCCTCTCGCTGGCCCTCAGCCTCTCCCGGCTCTGCTCTTCTGGTCCCTTGAGCTCTGCTCTTGCTCTTGCTCCCCACCCTGGGACTCTTTACTTTTCCTGCCCCGGTTCCTCCTGTCCTCACCTGGATCACTGATCCCTTCAGATTGGCCCTCATCTGATGGCCTCGGTGGTGAGACCCCCGTCCCCAACAAGCCACAAGGTACCCAGGCATTGGATCCTTAAAAAGCCCGTCAAGTTCACCTGTATTCTTGTGTATTATGTCACCCTTTCCTCCCTTGGGACCCCAGGACCCAGCCACAGTTGGGACCCCACTCTTGCTGATGGGTGGTCCTGGCAGCTATTTGTGTTCCGCCGTGGTGGCTATCTTAGTCCCAGAGACGGCGAATCCTGTGTGGATCAGCATTTTCCTGTTCCCGTAGTTAAATGGAAGCTTCTGACACTGAGGGGGGAGGGGCCCTTCCAATCCTAAATTTAGTGCTCTCAGACCGACTCCTCTGTATCATAACTTATGGTGGAAATCATGACATATGTTTTTGGGTAAGTAGTTTAGTCATTCTATTGGATGTCTTTAAACTCCTTCTGTCCTCTCCTCATTATCGCAGAGTTGATGTTTGCAATCCCGTGGTGTGGATACCCGATAGAGCATTTACATTCCGTTCTTGGTGGCAAGCAAACTCTCCTCCATATTCCGCAGCCAAGAGTTTCCTTCACAGTAAATTTCCTGGTTGTTGGATTTACATTACTGGGGGAGATTTCGAATTACAGCGTCGTAAATCTGGAAGAGGCGCTGTTGGAGGTTCTCAAGTGTAACCCACAGCGCAACAGCCACAGAGCTGAAGCCCGAGGAGAGTCGCGAGCCGAGGGAGGCCCAGCGTCACCTCTTCCTCCTCAGCCCTGATTTCCACACTCCCTCATTCTGGTCTGTCCCAGATGCTGTCCTTTAAGGTTCCCCTGCTGCCACCTGCCTCTGGCCTCACCCGCAAGGTTGGCCTTGAGAGCACCCCTGGGACCCTTGGAAAACGCACACCTGACCCGAGGAGCCCCTTTATTCTGGTCCTAGTCAGGGCTGTCCTGGGCCTTCCTGCCCTGTAGGCATGACAGCCTCTGCTCGGACACCCTGCTTCCACTCCACCCTAGCCCTTCCCAAACGTGTTCCCCGGAACTCCACTGGACACCACCAATCTCCACAGTTTCTACTCTTTCTGACCATCTTTCCTGCGTTTTATTTCTAAACAACTATGTTCATATACAAATGCACCCAGGTATCACATGGCAGAGTTTGTTATGGGGCCAGGGCTTCTGATGCTTTGCAGGATGTGAGTACCACCCCCAGCAGCTTCCTGTGGGCATTCCTGGCAGCCCCACCAGCATGGCTGGGAGGCAAGTTGTGGTGCACCAGAAGCCTGGCCACTGCAAGTCCCTGGTATCCTGGTCCTGTCCTCTTACTTCTATGGTCTTAGTTTCAGGATCTGCTCAAGGAAGTTCTGGGGTGCTAGTTCCCGGCAGGCAACTAAAGATGATGGTAATGTTCCATGTCTTTCCAAAAACCAGAAGAAACGATGGGAATGTTTTCGCCGTAAAGAAATGATAAATGTTTGAGGAGACAGATACGTTTAACTGACTAACACGATGCCCCACAGATATGAATGATTTTATATTTTTATGTATCAGTTAAACAATTTTAAGTAAAATATTAAAAATTGAAATCAATAAAAACCACACACATATAAACACAAAAGAAATGGCCTGCTGCGTGCTGAGCACCCACCCTGACTGACCCCCGCCCCACAGCTGCCAGACAGGTGCCTGGATGTGCTTCTTACAGGGGAGTGTGGCTCAGTGGTGTTTTAAGGTGAAAAGAAAGAAAAACCCAGCCAATCCTGATACATTTGCTTCAAGAACTTTCATGGAGAAGCTCTTTCCTTGGGGAACCCCGGGTTTCGTGTTGGAGGTAATCAGCCATATTATCCTCTAAAATGAAAAGGAAGCCAGGAATGCAGGGCCCTCCTTGTCCAGAGAGGAGAGTCGGCTGGGGTTGGCAATCCTGTCCTCATTCCCGGCTGGGTCCTGCTGGGGGGGAAGTTCCTGTGTGGAGGAGAGGGTGGCCGTGGAGTGGGGAGGCCTCGAGGCAGGCGCTAGAACTTGGGAGCTTTTCTCATCTACAGAGTAGGGACACGTGGAACCCACCCTCCCTCCCAGGCAGCCGTGAGGAGCACACAGGACAAGGAGCACGGACACACCTGAGTGCGGTGTCCCCACCTCGTCCTCGTTCCCTTGGCTGCCCGTGTGGGGCCCACGGTACGGCCTTCTCTTGCTATCTGAGGACAAGTAATGGTGACCTCGGTCTGAAATTTGTGCTGAAAACAGCAGCTATTTTCCCTGGAGCTAGTGAGACCCAAGGCCACCAGCCCCTCAGGGGACCACTCCTCAGGAGGGTGGGTGATGGGCAGTGGGCGTCCACGCAGCCCACATGCACTGCCCTCCTCCACCAGAGCAAGGGGGTCCAGAGCCTGCATGGAGATTCTGGGGGAGCCCCTCCAGCCGGAGGAGCTGCCTGTCGGGGGCGTGAGGGAGGGATTTGGAGTAGAGGGAGCAGGCAGCAGTATCAGCAAAGCACGTCCACAGTGCTGTAGGAAAGGCTAGTGTCTTGTCACAGTCGTCAAACGTCTCAGTACAGCACTGACCCTGGGCAGGAATGAGGTCTAATGTTCTCTTTGTCTGACTGTATTCTCTCAGCCGCATCTGGGAAGGTGAATGAGGGCTCAGCAGTTTGCTCAGGGAGTGTGTGTGTGTGTGTGTGTGTGTGAGTATGTGTGTGTGTGTATGCACGCGTGGTGAGTGTGAGTGGTGTGTGTGTGTGCGGTGAGTGTGTGTGCATGGTGAGTGTATGTGCAGGTGTGGGGCTGGGCTGGGACTTGGGGGTGGCTGGGGGACTGGCTCAGGAATGTGCTGTTTTTGGATGGAGACAGGGGCTTTCCTGCTGCCCAGGGCTCCCGGGGATGTTTTTCTCTCTAGAACGTGTGCTCACAGTCACCAGAAAACTGTGAGTCTGCCCCCTCCCACCCCGCTGCGCCACACCTTGTAAAGGAACATTTATGCAAAGCAGGGGCCTATAATGCCATTTTATGACCTCATCTCCATCAACGGACCTCAGATCCAGGGGCCCCCAGGTCTCCACCCTGCCCTTCAGGTTCTGCATGAGGAGCCGCAGGCCCTCGGCACCTCCCTGACACGAGGCCGTGGAGGCACAGGAGGCCGTGGAGGCACACGGACCTAGCTTCAGTGGAAAGTTCCACATCCTCAGGGGCAGTGAGTGTGGGGACAGAGCAGAGCTGGGCGTCAAACCCGGGGGGGGGGGGC
>NW_025999968.1:57464433-57520003 GCF_001458135.2 Marmota marmota marmota
GGGGGGGGGGGGGCTTCCTTTCACACCTGCTTCATCACGGTGCCACCCGCTCCCCAGGCACTGGCCAGAGGGTCTGGGACTGCAGAGCTGCGGGCAGCAGGGGACCCAGGCCAAGGCCCTCCCTGGAGTCATCTGCTGCTGCTGCCTTCATCACATCTCCGAGGTGTGCACCAAGCAGAGCAGGTGTGAGACACGGGGAGGAAGCTGCCCGGCTGGACTTGCGGGCAGGCCAAGAAGGCGGCATGTGGGCTTCCACAACTGTCCTTCGCAGTACTGAGGGGAAGCTGCCCCAGGGCTCTACAGGGCATTAGGAGAAAGAGGGGTGGAGGGGGAGGTGGAGGGGGAGAACGAGAGAGAGCAAAGACAGAGGAAGAGATGCCAAGAACAAAGTTCTCATTCACAGACCAGGCAGGCTTCACCAAGGGAAGGGAGAGAGGGATGAGGAAGGGGGAAGATTATTCCAGAACATTCCAGATAGGGAAGCATCCTTGGTGTGTGAGGAACAGCAGGTAGTGGGCGGGTGAGTCACGTGTGTGAGAGAGAAGCAAGGCCGGGGAGTGGGCGAGGAGGGAGGCAGAGCCTGGGGGTGGGCTGGCCGAAGATGGGGGAGGAGGGAGGGGCCTGAGGCTGGAACGTGGGTGAGCCTCTCTGTGACCCTGCTGGTCAAGGAAGGGGGCTGGGGGTGTGGGGGCCACCCAGAGAATGTTTGCTCCCAGAAGCCAAGGGGACAGGGATTTAAAGAATTAAGAACTTTCCATCAGAATGGGTACAGAGGAAAGGTGGTGTCCATATCCTCGGTCAACGGTTCCTAAGGCGAGCCAGGTGAGGCCTGCACAGGAGCACCTCTGGCTGTAGCTGCCGTTGACAAGGGGCTGGGCCTTTCACAAAGGCAGAAGAAAGGGTCGTGGACGATTTTGCCATAAAGACATGACCCACGGTTGGGGAGATGGATGTGTTCACCCCGATTTAAGCATTTGGCACCATGCACGGGTATCTAGACATCATGCGGTATCCCATCAACACGTACTGTGTTCATGTTGTTATGTCCCAGTTACATTTAATTTGAAAATTAAAGAAACAAGATTCTCAAAGTGAACTGAAATGTTCATGATTCAGGATTAAAAAAAAAAAAAAAAAAAAACATCCATGGGGGTATTTGCAGAGGAAAGGAAGTCCTTAGAGGACAGGCCAGCAGGGTGCTTTTGGTGTCATACCCTCTCTGCAAAGGGACACAGAGCCCCTGCCTCATCAGATCTCTTAAGTACAGTGGCCCTGCTGGGTTTCCCACAACGCCATCATGGTGGCCTTGTTGAACAGACTAGGGGGGGTCTTAATGCCCTGAGGTGTCAGGATGTCCCACCAAAGTCAACGGATCATTCAGGGTTGTGCTTGTGCTAACATTGCCCTAACCCTAAGGGTCAGTGTGAGCTTGTGGGTGGAGGAGTGGGTTGGATCCTCACCCCAGGTGCTTTCTTGAAACCCAGGGATCTCATGAACTTCGGAGAGAAGTGGGTTGTAGGAATAAGACTTAGAAATCTGCTGGACCTAGGGCAGCAGAGTCTCTGCAGAACCCAGCCCTGCAGTGTCCTCCCAGCTGGAAGCCCCGTGAACCGGCTCTTGACTCTCAGCATCAATACCCAGGCCATGCTTCCTCAATTCCCCAATGCGGTTAGTTTCTTGGAATATTGATGAATGACTCACTTCTCCTTTCCTAGAGCTCCTCAAAATATAAAATATAGGACAAGCATTGTCACCAAAACCCCATCCACAAGTTTCCTTTAAAGGAAACACCGTAGACTCCAGAGGCACTGGGGTGCTTGGGTAACCAGAGCAGGCAGAGCCCTCACAGCCCTCCGCTGACCTTTCTGCAGATGCACCTGCCCTAAGCTCAGTCTTTGGCTTTGGAGGACTCAACGGCAAGTGCCAAAATTTCCTAATTTGCCTAAAATTTCCTCTTGGTCTCATTGTGCTCAATCTATAGCCTCTCTTCTGGGCCAGAATCTCTCTGAGGCCTCTTGTCTTGCCTCTGGGGCCATCTTCTAGGAATCCTTCACCTGACAGTAGCCAATGCCTCTTCCACTACTTTCCTCCGGAGCACACACTGCCAAACCCTCACTGTTCACAGAGAGGAAAGGGAGCACATGTCGACCATTCCTTTCCTTCTCTTGACTTTTCCTGTTTGCCTGGGATCCAAGTTGTGGGCGCACTGGGTCTTCCAGCAGCTACTCTGCCCATTTCCAGCTCTGCCCCATTCCCTCCCCTGAATCCCTGGCCCCCACCTTCCTCCCCAGGCCCACCTCCTGCTGCTTCTGGGTTCTATTCTATGCTCCAGGCAAACAAGCCCCTCGCTGCCCCTGAACACGTGCACTGCTCCATCCCTCTCTTCCTGCTTTCTTCATTGGCAGAGTCAACTCCTTCCTGTGCAGTGTGACCTCCTGTCCAGTGTCCTCCCTGGATACCCCACTCCTAATGCCTGTCCTCTCTGTAGCCCAGCATCTGCGCACACTTCAGTCACAGGACTTGCCATTCTTGGAGGCATGGCTTACCAAGCAGCAGAGCGAGCCAAAGAAAAGGATCTTGACAACTTCAGTGACAGCTGACAAACTAGAAAGGATGGATCCCTTTGTTTCTAGAGAAGAGGAAACAAGATCCCAGAATAAAGCTAAGAAATAAATAGAACAAATGGGGTTTCACTGAGCCTTTGTGAATTTCCAGAGCTAGGATACTGACTGATCATTTGTCCAGAATGTTCCAGAGAGTTTTCTGCTCCAAGAAGCAGTTGAATAAAGTGACCAGTACAGCCCTTCTGAAACTGTCTCAGAGGTTGCACTCAGAGTTGAAGGAGAGAAAAAAACAAAACAAAACCCACAACAACAACTGTGATTCCTTTTGCTTTCATTTATGTAGACCTGTTTCTTTTTTCCAATCCGAGGTGGATGGTGGGGTAATAGATCAGGTGGGACGTATAAGGAATGTTTGGGGAAAACAATGCCTGACCCAGCAGTCGACCTAGTTTGAAGGAGTCACTCAAGTGCAGCGAGAGGTGGATGCTTAGTCTGGGCTGCAGTGTTGTATCAGGAAGCCATGCAGAGGCACCGTGGCGTTCCTGCCTCTCAACTTCTGCCAACCATTTCCACTGGCAGGACCAAGCTGGCTTCCTTCCCCAGGGCTTGCTGCGCGGTGCTGCTGGGAGACAGTGGCCATGTTTCCCTTCAAGAGCTGGTTGGGCTGTAGTGATGAGAAGTGCTTCACCCATTCATGGCTCAGCCTGTATGAGGCTGCAATAAAGCACAGCTTTGGGGAGGCTATGGTCAAGTTTTGCAGCAGGAGATTGCTTTCATGGTGAGATTTAAGCTCCCACTACTGGTAACCCAAGCAGAGTCCCTCACTTGGACAGGGAACCCCAGGGACCAAAATATGCCTCCTCCCCTAGCCAGATCACCCAGGGGCATGTGGTACCCAGGGAAGTGATGAGGGTGCTTGTTCTGAATGCAGCACCCCACTCTGCACTCTGTCACAACCCGCTGGCGGGACAGCTGAGAGCGCTGGTCATTGGAATCACCCAGAATGTCAGCTGTAACTTACGCATGCCAGAAAGTGTAGGGCATAAGGACCGGTAATTTTTAAACCTCTCAACTGTGTCAATAGTTCTGAAAAAGACTAAGTTGGAGGAACGTTTGAAAAATTCTTCATAACCAAATGTGATACTTCCTGGGGCTGAAGTTGGGAAAATTTTATGGAGAGATGCCATATTATTTTATTGTTCTTCTTTCACGTGTTCTCAGTTCAAACTTCCACCTGGGTGGAGGAGTGGAAGGGGATAAGACCCCATCCTCAAGGGCCTAGTAATTGATTCTCAGCAGCAGAGATCTTTGAGAAGGAAAACAAGGAAACACCATTTTAGTCTCTTTGTTGTTATTTTTCTACTTCTGTTTTTCCCTCTACTTATAATTTCTCTCTACTTATAATTTCTTGGTTTCAGGTTTTGAGAAGATGGGATAGATACTTTTCCCTGTTCCTCTTACTAAGTGTAATTTAAAAACTCAGACACCGTACATTAAGCAAGCATTAGAAGATGGAAAGCTGAAGTGAGAGTTAGACCAACTAGGGACCTTGAGACCAGGAACAATGTAGGAGTGGATTCTCTGGGTTTTCTTATGCTTTGTCTATCTCAGACTGGACATCAGAGGGGCCAGCAACTTGGAAATGTCAATGGATGCAGAAAAACCTGCCGTCTCCAGCCAAAAGACCAAGAAAATGATGGCTAGCAAGACAGAGAACTTTGTTGTGTTACAACAACTCTCTACTCTAGCCAAACAGCAAGGAAAAATGGCAGTTCCACTGTGAAAACCAAGGTCAGCTTGGGACCTTAGGCTGCTACCTCTGACCTGCTGTCAGGTTCTGTCTCAGAGGAGACTGAGTGGGGAGTCGGGATTTTCATGCTTGTGGAGGGGTAGTGAGACTCCCCAGAGAGCATGTGTGGAGCTTGCATTCAGGGCATTGACCACCATACCACCACTCAAGGCCACCCTCCCAAGGGGTCACTGGAGCCCACATGGGAAGTAGTAATGAGGTGACTTCCCTGCCTCAGCCAGGGGGGTGTCCCTGGGGCCCAGTGGGAGTCAAACCTTTGGTTCCCAACCAGCAATGACAAGTCTCCTTTACTCACCCAGCTATTAATTGAGGCTGAGCCCTGACTAGGGAGCATTGAGATGATGCCCCTCTTAGCCCACCAGGATGAGTTCAGAGGAAGCCTTTTGTAATACAGGGTTTAAAGAGATCCATCCTTGAGGCATAATACCTCAAATGTCTAGGTTTCAATTAAACAAAAATTATGTCACACCAAGGAACAGAAAGAGCTCAACTGTAAGATCAACATCAACAGTGACATGGCACAGATTTTAGAACCATATCACAAAGCAGGTCATCATACAAATGCCTCAACAAGCAATTATGAATGTGACTTAAAACAAAAAGTGTCTCAACAAAGAGATAGTAAGTCTCCAGGGGAAAAAAATTGAAGGCATAGCAAAGAACCAAACACAAATTTTAGAACTAAAAGTTATGTTGACTGAAATAAAAAACTCAGTGATGGGCTCAACATCAGGATGCAGATGACAGAAGAAAGAAGCAGGAACTAGGTGATAAAATAGTAGGAATTATCTGATCTGAACAATAGAGAGAAGGTAGACTTAGAACATTGGCAGGGTCTTAGGAATATGTGGGATATAATGGAAGATCTGACATTTGTGACGTACACAATCAGGAAGAAAGGAGAAAGAAGGTGGGACTGAAAAAAATCTTTCAATATTCAAAGGAAAAATGACTGAACTCTCCAATACATATATTGTATAATGCCTAGAACAACCACTGAAAAAGGTAAACAGAGAGATACACTCAAAAGTACTGTGGATAGATCAAAACTGAATTCTAGAAATGTTCAAATAGCCCAGAGATATTCAGGACAAAGAAAACAGGGCACTATAAAATGTAAAGAACAAACAGAAAATAAAAAATTAAGTGGCAGACTTAAAGCTTAACATGCTAATCATTATATTAAATGTAAATGTCTTAAATCTACCAACCAAAAGACAAAGAGTAGCAAAGTGTATAAAAAGCAAAGCCCATTATATGCTGGAAATGAAACTTATTTTTAAATGAAACTCAACTTAAAAAAAAAAAACAACCTCCCTTAAAATATAATGATTAGGTAGGTTGAAAGTAAGTGGATGGAAACAGATATACCACATAAACATTAATCAAAATGAAGCAGGTGTGGTTATATAAAGTAGACTTCAGAGCAAAGAATATATGAGAGATGGAAAGAAAGGGATGGAAAGATTCCAGTACATAGGAATAAGAGCTCGGCCAGCCAAGAATACATAGGAATCCTAGAAGTGTATGCATCCAACAACAGAGATGCAAAATACGTGAACGAAATCGATAGAACTGAAAGGAGAAGTGTAAAAGTCCACAAGCATAGTTGACGACACAATTTCCAGAACAACTGGGGAGAAAAATCAACGTGGACACAGAGGTACTCAGCAGCACTATCCACAGAACCTGGTCAGTATTCCCAGCACCTCCATCCAACCACAGGAAAGTACTCTTTCCTTTCAAGTGCCCCCAGAACACACAGCATTAAGGACTGCAATCTGGTTCACACGTCACAAACCCCAGTGAACAAAAGAATTGAAATCACGCAAAGTGTGCTTTCTAACCATAAGGGAAATCCCATAAAGTATTTTTTAAAAAATCTTTCTTCTTTTTTCTATCCATTTTCACCTTCTTCCCTTTGTGCCACCCAATTCCTTCTTCCTTTGCTCCAAGTGCTACAGTAAGGGTGCTGTTCTGGGGGAGGTCGAGGGGTGGCATGTGACTTTCTAAGCCCAGAGGGTTAGAGGAAAGGGAGGAATACGATTTCCATTCTCCTGGCCCCTCCTGGAATCTTCTCTCTTCACGAGCCTCTCCTATCTGTGTTGTGACTGTCCTTGGAACCTTTCCATGTGAAACGAGAGGAGACAAGAGGATAGTGACAGTTGAAGTCTGTGTCACTGAAGGTGGGTTTGCATCATGTGTGTAGTTGAAACAGTTTTGTGGCAAAAACAAAATAATTAAATAGAGCAGAAAAATAGCCTTCCTTAGGAGACCAAAATTCAACAGTAAACTTTCAATTCAAAAGGCAGAAGTCAGAGTGACTGTGTCTGTTGGGGACTCTCTCCCCCCTGTGGAACACTCATTGTGTAATCATGCTGTGGTCATATGACCAGCTCAGCACGGCTGCGCCATGAACTCATCCCGTTCCAAAGTGGTGACTGCTCCCCAAACCATGCATTCCCAATAACGGCTTCTTGTGGACAATTCTGGGGGCTCCAATTTTTATATCTATCTGTAGGAAATGAAAACCGACCCCCCCCCCACACCATGAGCTAGGAAGTGGGCCATTGGCCAAGGCATCCTCAGGCCCTCCTCTCTGACAGGCAGCAGCTGTCCATGCTCCTTGTCCCGGAGGACAGCAGAAGGCAGAGAGGGGGAGCAGGACCCAGGGAGTGCAAGGCAGAAATGACTTCCTGAGTTCTGATCCTCCTGGAGACCAGGCGCTGGGCCAGATGGTGATGCTTTTTCCATTGCTCAGGCAGCCACAGCCAGAGACATGGGGTGGGACGGCAAGGGAAGGGGTCCAAACGTGGTTCCTGGAAGCTCTTCAGGTGCTCTGCATTTTAAAATCACACAGTTCTGCTCTCTGACACCGTGGAGGCAGTTCCGTACCATGGCGTGGAGTTCATAGGGCGCGCTGCCTAGAGGGCTGGGGTAGGATCACTCTACCCAAGGTGGCAACCAGCAGGAATGCTTCCATATCCACCCTGTCACTTGGATCCCTTTCCTGGAAACCCTGCTGCCCTCTATTTTGCCCTCTGCTCCTGAACTCACTGGTTTTGTGCTTCTAGACTTTGGCAGAGGCAGACTCTTTGGTTCTCTGTCTCTACCTACATGAGCAAGTGGGGCCCGGGGCCAGGTGGGCTTCAGATCAGTATGGAGAGTGGATGTCCTTGTTTTTAGGAGATGCACACCCAAAACTTAGGGGTCACATGTCCTCATGTCTACAGTGAACTCTCCAGTGGAAGGGGGGGACAGAGAGAGATAGGAACACACAAGAAGTCACAGCTGGCAATGGGCACAGTGGGAAATCTGGGCACTGGGTCCATCATGTGCATTGTGTTATTCTTGTGAGTTTGTTGTAGATTTCAAAGTTTTCAAAATTAAAAAAAAAAGAGGGTGAGGGGAAGGTGCAGTGTTGTGTAATCTGCCTCCCTTCAGCCTCAGGTCTAATGGGTCTCTCTGTCCTGGGAGGGCTGTGTGGTCAGGTGCCTGTGGTCCTGATGTGGTTCCCCAGTCAATACTCTGGATAGAAGTAGCATGGCTCAGGATCCCAAACACTTCAAATCCAACACCTGTGGCTCTTTCCCAGAGTTGAGATGCCAAAGTTTCACTTCAGACTAACTAAGTCAAAATCTCTGGGTGCAGAAGCAAAAGTTATGTATTTCTTTAAAGCAATTTTTTTCTATAGAGATGCCTCATTTTTAAATTTTACTTATGTATTTATCTATCTATCTATCTATCTATTTATTCATTTATATGAGGTGCTGAGGATCGAGCCCAGTGCCTTACACATGCTAGGTGAGGCGCTCTACCGCTGAGCCCTGGCCCCTGCCCAAGATGTCTCATTTTGAAATAGTAGGACATAGACTTCTCTGCTCCCTTTGGAAAATAGTAAAAAGATGGAAAACAGAAAAAGTCTTCATCTTCAATGCAGCTAGGAAATGCCTATATCCCCAGACCAAGAGACCCCAAGAGAGGACTCTTGCTGGGTGGAGCAGACGTGGCCAGGGTGGCAGTGGGCGGTGAGGAAGGACGGGTGGCACTGGAAACCCACAGCCAGCTGGCTGCTCCAGGCCTTCCCCACCTGGGACCACGTCCAGGGGGGACTAATGTGTAGCACAGTGAGGTAAAGGGCTGTGGGGTCCCCCGGTCAGTGTGTAACCACAGGAGGGTCAGAGGGCGCAGGGGAGAGGGAGGGAAGGCTCAGAGCTGCCGTCTCGCAGGAGGTGATCTCTCGGCATGGCTGGGAGGAGAAACTCTGGCAGGCTGGCTGCTCTGTGGCTGCCAGTGTGTGCTGGCTGTGGGGAGGTAAGAGCCACCTGTTCTCTGTTAGATAAGAACGGAGATGAGAGTGTTCAGGGATCATTGCTATGCGTCAGGGATCTCTCAGGCTCAAAGTAAGGCTCTGTCTAATACTGACCAGGATTCTCCTGAGAGATCCCCCTGCTACATGGCCATGTCCCCGGGCCTTCGCTACCCTGTTTTTCACAGATATCTGACCCAGAAAACCAACTCCTCATTCATAGGGAATCAGCAGAGGATCTAACCAAAGCCTTACAGAAAAAATGGACAAACTGGAGACTGAAAAATGACTTGGAGGAGAGAAGTATAGTAAATGATAAATATTACAGTGACATGGCAAAACGAATACAGAAATGGTGAAGGGAATGCAGAAACAGAGGCAATGCTGGATTCAGAAAAAAGAGAAAAGACACTCATAAAAATATACTCAAGAACACAGAGTGTGGACTTGAGAAAATGGGCGAAATAGAAAATGAAAAGATTGAACAGAAAATGACAGATATGGAAAATAGAAAAAGATGACTGGGCATATACAGAATTTGTGTCCTGGGAGAAGAAAACAGAATTAAGTCTTCAGAAAATAACTGAATATATCCCTTCAGACAATTTTCAGATAAAACTCAATTCTTAACATGGATAGGTCATGCTGTGTTTTGGAGGGCAAAGAAAATCCATGGGTATTGATACATATTTCAATGTAGTCACCAGACTTTAAAGAAAAAGAAAAATTCTACAGGCATCAAAGCATAAATAGCCAAACTATCTTGAGACTTCTTTCCAGAAACATTCAATGGTAGAAGACAACGTAGTCTGATCTGAAGTCCTCAGAAGCAAAAAGTGAGACACAACAATTTTATACCCAGCTGTGCTGCTGTTCAAGCAAAAGATGGCCAGACAGATGGCTTTCAGAGATGCAAACTCTTGGAGGATAACATTCTCCAAGTGCTTTTGGAAGACATCATGAAGACAAATCTCAGCTGCCTAAGAGAAGAATAAACAGAGGATCACAGTGAGTGCCGGGTCCATTTTCGTATAGACCTGAGGATAAACTGGTCGTGGAGATGGTGACTACAGAAAGGAACAGAGAGGGGAAAACCAGCGATAAGCTACAATCACTATATACCAAAACACAGGGGAAGAGAAGAGAAGATCAGAGGTGGTGAGAGAGAGAGGCAAGTTCCTGCCCTCACACAATAGGAGGAGTCAGACACGTGGAAAGCAAAATCAATCAATCAGTCAATGGTAAATAATTAATTACTAAAGTAAGGGAACTATCAGAATATTATTTAAGGAAATAAAGGTAAATGCCAGATGGACCAGGAGTAACAAATCACAACCAGGCAGCAAAGGAGACAGAGGAACAGTAGGTGGAAGCAGAAAGCCCAGAACCTGAATTTAAACATAGTTGATGGTGGAGAGCCAATGAGTCCTGCTGCACGGCAGAGCTGCAAGTGCCGGATCCTCGGGGGAAGAGCAGAATGCAACTACTAGTCGCCAGATTTACAAAATCACAAGCGGCAAAACCAACAATCAAAACAACAATGAACTCAGGACAGTAAAGCAAACTGGGAACACTTTCTATGGAGGCTCCAATATTAAAAGTGTTTTTCTTATACTTGTAGGCTTAGTGGAAAATGACAACTCATATAAATCCAAGATCAAAATAGTTTTAGGTAATTATTATTAAACTCTCTCTAAGATATATTCTGAAATTAAAAAAAAGACAGTGAGAGAGTGTGTGGGGTAGTTTCATGTTTCTTAAGCGTGTGTTTAATTTAAAAAGAATCTACATATATTAAAATTTTATAGAATGTACGTCTAAGGACAGGTGAATGCACACACGTGTGTGGACAAGCGGAATCTCCCTGGAGGATGCGTAAGGTACTGGTAGGAGCCGTTGCTTTTGGGACCGAGGGCTGGGGACCGTCCTCCCTGCCCATGATTTGGTCCTCTTTATTCTGCCAATGGCTGATGGCACTTTTTCAAAACGGCAAAGCTCCACAGGTGACCGGGAGCAGCAGCAGGGCCCAGCGGCCCTGGTTCTCCCTTCAGGACTCTAACGGAGGTGTTATTGTGTCTCGGTGGTAGGGACAGAGACCACGATCGCTCTCTCTCTCTCTTTCATGTGGGTTTTGGCAGACCAGCAAACAGTCTTATTGATTTCCTGTGTCTGAAATCTCGTGGTTTCAAAACAAGGTTATAGTCAACTGAAAAAAAGTAAAAAAGAAATCTCAATGATGAAGTCCTCGTGTCCTGGAGTTTGGGACTCTCTCTGTTACCGCTTATACTACTTTTTTTTTTTTTTTCTAGTTCTGGGCCTGGAACCCAGGGCCTCTCACTTGCTGGGCAAGCCTCTCCCTCGGAGCTACACCCCGAGTCCCCTTTTAACTTTTATGTTTAGACGGGGTCTCACTAAGACGCTGGCCTTGAACTTGCCCTCCTGTGCCTCAGCTCCTGAGGAGTCTGGGGTTACAGATGTGCACTGCACTGGCCCACTGTGTTGGAGCGCCTCCAGTCCAGCTTCCCTGCGTGAACCCCACGGCTTCCTGGTGATCCTCCTGGACTCCCGTCTCTTTGTGGCCCAGGCCTTGCTGTCCCTCACCTTTACCTGTGGGTCCTTGCACATGGCTCCTGGGACCTCCGTCCGACATACTCTGCCCTTGGCACTGGCTGCCAGGGGAACATGGCCCCCGCACGCCCTGCTCCTGAGGGGCTGATTGACACAAGAGTGGTGCTTCTGTCCAGCCTAATCCTGCTGTCCCCCTGGTCAGTCTTCCTGCTGTAGATCTTAGCTCGATTGCTTATTCTGTGTGACACTGGGCAAACCCTCCCGATGCTCAGTTCTACCCTGAGCCCTCACTTTCTCCAGGGGCATCATCAGTGATCATTTTCTCCTGTTTCAGCTCCTGTGGTGGGAAGACCCCTGGGCGCTGTGGTCTAAGTAGATCCCAGATCTGACCACACCCGCTGCCTCACAGCTCCTGCCTTAGTGGAAGCCACTTGCCTGGTCTGCTCCTTGTTGGTCCCCTGCCCTTCCTCCTATGCTGCCTCTGGTCTCTTCTCCTGCATCTGGAGCCATTGCTAGCCTAGAAGTGGGAGTCAGATAATCTCTTCCTCTGGCTTTAAGACCCTCAGGGACTTCCCAGAGAACTTCACCTTCAGGGGATCCTCATGTCCCTGCGGGGTCTGCTCCGTCTCCACCCCCCCCCCCAGCCACTCACTCCCATGTCTCGACCTCCTTGTTACCCTTTGCACAGTCACTCCCTCCCCAAGACCATGGCACTTGTCAGGAAAGCTCTTCCGCTGCCTCCCTGCACGGCTGTCTATGCCACACGGTGAATGGCACCTCCTCCAAGGTCCTCCCTGACGCACTACCTAGCCTAGTGCCCCTCTCCACCACCCCCCATTTTCTAACTGTTTCCCTGCTTAATTTATCTTTGTGACTTTCGTCCTGACTATGTGTGTGCATGGGTAGTGTAATCTGGGGTCAGACTTCCTGGCTGTAGATCTTAGCTGGATGGCTTAAGCTGTGTGACACTGGGCAAACCCTCAACTTCTCTGAGCCTCCCTTTCCTCCCCTGTACACGGGAGGAGATAGTGTAATATGTCACTTACAGGATTATAGAACAGGTAATGTAAAAACAACATAGAAAGGCAGTAGGCAGGAGGCGGGGGTTACGTAAGTATTTGGTATTATTACAAAGTAGGCATTTATTATATCATTATCGCCTGACTCCGCACCACAGACTGTCAGCTCTGGTATAATAGAGAGCTGCCCTGACCAGCTAGGCAGACTGGGTGGCTTGAACAACAGACATCACTCTATGAGGGGTTAGCACTTGGCGGGTCAACCTGGGGGGACCCCTTTCAGCCTGCATCTGGAGGGCAGGGTCTGCGACTTGGTTGGCCGCGTGTCAGAGTTAGGAGCACCGTCCGCCCACCTGCCCCGCACCCATACAGCACGGGGCGCCTGAGAGTGAAGGGACACCCCAAGAAGCCCCAGGCTGCGGAACGACTTGGGCCTTGGGTTGTGTCCCCTAAGATTTAAATGACTCCTTTGCAACCCAGTGTCAACTGGGGGACCACCAGCCTTGCTGAGGTGCTGCGGTTGGGCTCTGTGGCCACTTGCAACTGGACAGGAAAGCAGTCACGGGTCACCCTCAGCACCCAGGCGCAGGGCTGCAGGTCAGTGCACAGATGTGAGGTGGCCCACACCCCACTGCTGGGCACATCTGCATGCTCATCAAGCAGCCAGGCCCCTCCCTGCTCCCCCCACCCCCCGCCCCCGTCCTGCACACCCTGACTGAGGCTTGAAGGCGGCCTTCTTAGAGTGACTTTGGATCTCACGCAGATGTCAGAATCACCAGTGGCGGGATTTTCTCGGGTGAGTGCTGTAGAAAAGGACTGTGCTACTATTCACAGTCTGGTCATCCTCCTGTACATGCCAGTCCCCCTAGTCTACCAGGGACGGACACCCCAAGACCCCAGTCAATGCCTGAAAGGATGGGTAGAACTGAACCCCATGATAGAGTTTAGCATATAAATAGCCACGTAAGAGATTAACAACAATAATAGTGACAACCATAACAATATATTATAATGGAAATCTTTAAAAACTGATGAATCGTCTATTTCAGGAATTTTCCATTTAATATTTTCCTATAAGAAATGGATACAAAACCAAGTAGTTGAATTCCCCAAAAGCTGCTGTGAATTTTAAGTCAAAGTCTACCTTAAATAGTCAGGGTTGGGCGGGTGTCTCTATTTAAAGTAAATATTTAGCTTGCCTCGTTTGGCAAGCAGGGAAGGATTCTAATTTACCTTTTCTGTTCTGTAAATGTCATCCTTCTACACAATTTGTCTCTGTGTGTGCAGGCGTGCACACACACACGCACACACCCTCATGCACACACTTGACATTGACCTTTCTGGGAGGCAGAATGGAAACTTCCAAGTACGCTGAGAATATTCCAATGAGGTGACTTTAAGAGAGAGAATGGCAGACAGCGCCATGAGGGGGTGAGAGACACAGACCTCACCAGGTGGAAGAGGAAGGGCTGAGGACCAGCCCAATCACACGAGGAGGAGGCGAGATGTGTTGTGTGTCCTTCTGTCTCTTTAAGTGTGACTTTATTTGGGATCGTTTGGTGCATTAGTATTTTAGGTGGGCTAATTCCTGATTTCTTAGTCTGTCTTTTCTTAAACAAGTAAGAAAATCAAGTAATAGAATTTAGGTTTTAGAAATTCAGAATGTTTTGCCTTTAAAAGCACCGAGGTGGTGGCCTCTGTGATGAGATGGGACTTGGAAGAACCCCTGGGCCACATGCTCTTCCCTTTTCTTCCCAATTTTGATGAGCATGTCTCAAGGACCATCTGGGGCTCTGGTAAGTCTGGCCTCCAGTGATGCAGGGAGACACGCTGTCAGGCTCTGTTTATGGACCATTGGGTCCTTGGCAGTTTGTCTTTCCAGAGGTTCACCTGGTGCCAGACATTCACATTTTTAATGTCTTAGATGGGATTTTGCTGTATTCACAGTGTGCGACTGACATCTAAAATCATTTTTTTTACACATAAGGAAATAATGTTATTAAAATATTACTAAAATAGGTCTCCACAGGTGCTTTGCTCCCCGTGACAAAATGCACACTTAGCTGGAGTTGAGCGCTAATGGGCTTAGAGCACAAAGGCTCACTCGGAGACTTTGGGCTGTTGGGCTGTTGCTTGCGGCCTTGCTGTGACTTGGGTAAGAAACAAACTGTTCCAAGGTTTACCCAACTTGGGTAAGAAACAAATTGTTCCAAGGTTCTATCTCCTTAAGCCATTTAAAAATCAGAGCTTGTTATTCTGGAGTTCAGGGTGGGAAGATGAGCTTTTGTGATATTGGTAGTTTGGAGGTTGAATAGAACCTGCCTGGAACGACTGGACCCTGGCAGAGGCCATGGGAAATAGGAGCTTTTCAGGGCCATGAGTTGACAGTACCACAGGCCATGTTGCAGGCAGGTGCACATCAGCCCACAGCTGGTTTTTGACAAGGACATGGGAAAGGAACATTCAAATCTTTAATCATCTTCCGCTTAGAAGTATTGGTATTCATCTCAAGTATTTTTTTTTTTTTGCCAATGTTTATTTCATTGCAAAAGTCAGGTAATAGATGAAACCTAAACAGAACCACATGAAGAATTATATTCTCTGTGGGTAATTAGGTGGCTTAACATGCAAAGATTGGAAGAGGTGCTGGCATTTCGGGGTGGCGGGGGAGTCAGACCCTCCCAGCACAGCCAGAACTTGGGCTGTCTTATTAGGATTGTGACAGCAACAGTCTTGTCAAAGGTAACATGCACGTCAACAAGCCCTTTCACACCAGGGAAGAGGATGCTGCTATTTTATTTCACCAAAGTGAAGCCACCAAGCATGCATCATGGGTCTTAGGATTCTCCCAGCCCCTCACCTCCAGTCTCCCCAAATGCACAAATAGAAAAGGCAAGAAAATAAAGCCGTCCTCCATGCCCACGAGGCTTCAGGAGAAGCTGGTATTTCAGAGACAAACCCACACAAGTACAATCCTCTGGTCCTTGATCAAAGGGCCAGGCACATTTCTAAAGAAAAGATAGGTAGTCTTTTTAACAAATGATTCTGGGAGAACGGTATACCCGTATGTAGAAGAATGAGACCAGACCCTTGTCTCTCACTCCACACAAAGTCAACTTGAAATGGACCAAAGACCTTGGAATTAGACTACAAATTATGCAATTCCTAGAAGAAAATGTAGGGTCAACACTCCAACATATAAGCCCAGGCAATGACTTTCTCAAAAGGACCCTTAAGGCTCAGGGAATAATGCCGAGAGGTAATAAATGGGGTGATAGCAAATTAAAAAGCTTCTGCACAGCAAAGGAAAAATTAGGAGTGTGAAGAGGGAACCCACAGAATGGGAGAAAATATTTGCTAGCTATTCTCTGACAGAGGATTGATATCCAGAATATATAAAGAGCTCAAAAAACTTTACACACCCCAAAATAAATTACCAAATTAATAAATGGGCAAATGAACTAAACAGACACTTCTCAAAAGAAATACAAGTGGACAAAATATACAAAAAATGTTCAATGTCTTTATCAATTGGGAAATGCAAATCAATCCTGCACTGAGATTTCATCTTACTCCAGTCAGAATGGCAGCCATCAAGAATCCAAAAATAATAAATCCTGGGGAAGATGTGGAGAAAAGGATCACTGTTTCACTGTTGGTGGGATTGTAAATTAGTAAAACCACTATGGAAATCAGTATGGAGGCTCCTCAAAACACTAGGCATGGAACCACCATATGACCCAGCGTCACCACTCCCCAGTATTTATCCTCAGGAAATAAGTCAGCATGCTACAGTGATCATGCACACCTGTGTTTACAGCAGTACAAATCACAATAGCCAAACTGAGGCACAGGCTGAGTGTGTGTCAGTGAATGAAGGGCGGTATGTACACAATGAAGTTTTGTTCAGCCATGAAGAAGAATGAATTTATGTCATTTGCAGGAAAATGGAAGGTACTTGAAATCATTACATTAAGTGAAACAAGCCAAACTCAGAAAGTCCAGGGTTGTAGGTTTCTCTTATATGTGGAACCTAGAGAGGAAAAAGGAAAATAAAGGTGGTGATGGATCTCCTGAAATTGAAGGGACATCTGTACAGTAGAGGGAGAAACTAGGGGGAGGGAGGAGGGTAAGGAAAGGGAGAAAACACTGGGGAATAGTATTGGCCCAATTATATTGTTTTATTGTGGGCACACGTAACAGTGAATCCCACTGTTTGTACAATTATAATGCACCAATAAAAAATATGGTGTCCTTGTCTCCTTAGAATGAGACCCCGAGTCTCTCCTGGAGAATGCCCTGACTCCATTGCCAATCCTAACTGGTGCAAAGAGGGTCCCTAGGAGGGTCAGAAAAGCTGGATTCACCAGGTGATTTACTTCTCATGTGAGTTTTGAATGTAAATGTGAATTTAAGCCATTGCAAAGTGCAAGCCAGGTGAGAGACAGCACGGTATCTTCAGTGTGATACTGAAATAGCTAAGAAAAAATTTCTTCACTTGACAAGAAAAGAAGTTAACATTGTGCAGAATAGAAAAGGAAGAGCCATTACATTATACAAATATTATCAGGTAATTGTGGCTATTCCTCTTTGCTACCCACATGCCACCATGTCTGCCTCCAGTTTGTGGCCATTTTGCAAGGTCAAGTAAAGAAAGGGAAGACTCTGCTGGAGGAGGCCCATCTTTCTGAACTCGAACAACCTCCTTCGGCAGAGCATGAGCCAGAAGTAGAGCCAGCAGCCTTTACAGACTCCTTGGGGCCCATCTGATTAACCATTCTGTAAATGGGGAGCCAACTCAGTGGGAATTGTCCATTACCTCCATGAGGCTCACATTGTCTTATTGAGCACTGGGTAGAAATTCCCTGTGATGGCCAAGGAGCACGGTGCTTCTGCTGCTGCTTAACATACGATAACGCCTCAAGTCGACCCAGGGCTTGAGCTTTTATGATGCGTCTTATGATTCAGTGGCTGAGTTAGAAGCCAAGGATGGTGGTGAAGGAACGAGGAGGCCTTTTATGTCCTGGAGGAGAGGCTTATCAAGGCAGGGTACATTCCCTTGAATTCTCAGTACCTTAGAGACTAACAAGGGAAGAGTCTCCAACTTGAACAAGCTGCTGTCCCCTCTCATGGCATCCCCATGAGATTAACAGAGCCATGTGCTGGAAGCATTGGGTGTAATTTTCCATGATTAAAGAAAAGAAAGGGGGCTGGGGTTGTAGCTCTGTGTTGTAGCGCTTGCCTAGCACGTGTGAGGCACTGGGTTCAATTCTCAGCACCACATATGAATGAATGAATGAATGGGTGAATAAATAATAAATAAATAAATAAATCCATCAAACACATGAATAAATAAAGTCCATCAAACACTAACAAAAAAAAAAAAAAAAGAAGGAACAGAATAAAACCTTCAGCCCAAATGTATAAAGGCTAAATTTTGCAACATGCAAATTCTCCAACTTGAGAGTCTAGTATTTCCCCCTCCAAAGCAGAGTCTCGCTAGCTTTTGAACTTCAAAATTGAGGACGTGAGGAATCAGCTTCTCTCTTTATCTGGTTGGTGTTTGCATGTCATGGACTGAAGCACAATTATGGACGTGGGTTTAGAATTTTCTTCCTGAACCCGTGTAGCACTGTTCTTGCCCCAGCTATGAAGCACAGCTGAACTTCCTGCTCTGTCCTTTCCTCCCTGTTCTAACCAGGGTGACTTTTCCTCTGTTAGTTCACTTCTGCTCTGCAACAGATTCCATCAAGGTTCTCTGTTGAAACCTGAAGATGTTTGATTGAAAGTGAACTGGAAGATGCACATCCAATGGGCATTTAATTGTCAGTACAGGTATCGGTAACATCCCTTTTACAGATACAACACATCACGTTCTAACTGGCTTAGTAGACCAGATATCCCACATACACCCAGTTTACAAATAAAGAAGTGAGTTTGTAATATAGAGCTATCAAGCTCTATTGCTCTGAGTTTGCAGCAATAGAGCTTGATAGAATCCAGGGTTCATGGCCAGTAGAATCATGTGACCCCATCATAGCACAACCTGACCTGTAACATCAACTCAACCATTCATTTCTCAAGTGTTATGTCAACCTGACCAGGTTACTGCCCCCAGCTGTCCACTCAAACTCGAATTTAGGTGCTGCCATAAAGATATTTCGTAGTTGTGACTATAATGGGTTGAATTGTGGGAGGTGATCCTGGAGAATCTGGGTGGCCCTGACTCATTCTGTTGCACTCCTTAAATGCTAGCTGGAGGTTTTCTTGAGAAAAGAAGAAATCACCACCATAGACAGCAGCTTCAGCTCCTGCCTGGGATTCCCAGCCTGCTCCTGTGATGGGTACCTCTATGGAGGTACCTCTATGCCAGCACCCACAACCGCATAACTCTCTTCTTTGCAATAAATCTCTTAATACACCAAAACTACTGGTTCTGCTTCTTTGATTGAGCCCCAGCTGCCACACCAAGGAGGCCATTGTCATTACTGAGTGAATCTGACTAACCCACACCATGTCATTGGGTTTCTGCAGGTGAATGGGGAGATAGAGCCCTGGTGGGCACAGGTCTGACTCTTATTTCATGGAACTGCAGAACTTTCATATATCTTTGTGCAGCTTTTGCCAAAGGAGAGGACTTAGACCTGGGTGGACAGTGAGGCCAGAGTTGCACTCATATCCAATGGCTGACTGGGCATGGGTCCCTGCCCGAGGGCCACTGGGTGGGAGAGGGAGAATGGGCAAGAAAAGTGCAGATCAGAAACTCAGTACAGAAAGGAATCAGAGGGTCTGTGGCCAATTCCTGGGAAATCCGAACTTCAGTTGGATACACCTGCTGCCAGGCTGTGGTCAAGAAGGGGTATGTCCCTCCAACCCTGGAGATCACGGGGTGAACTGAAGATGGCCAATGGCTGCTAGAAGGAGAAAGGAGGGTGGGGAATGGGCAGCTGCACTTTGTGTGGAAACTGGAATAATCAATGCAGATCAATGGAGTCTTCCATGGAAGACTACGCATTATTTAGAGCACGCTTCCGGGTTTTCTGATTCTAGCTGTTCATTGCCACTGAGCTGGTTTTACGATCTGTGAATTGCAGAGAACTGATAGAAATGCAGTCATAACGAGCAACACAAAACAATTCTTGTGTTCAGACCTGCAAATAAATTCTGTCCGGCTGATGTTCAAATGATCTCTCCCCTTGTACAAAAGCCATTTCGTTTTTATGTAGACTGTGTACCCAGCCCACACAAGTTCGTCTCTCTCTGGCTTCTCTGAACCCAGGTAGCATCTGTCTGATTTCCTTGCTATTTAATTTGTGAGTTAAATAAAACCTTCTACAGATGGTCATTTTGTATTTGCATGAATGTCATGATTTTACCCTCTTTGAAATTTACCTTTCAATAGCACCTGAGGTGTGTTGGGGGATGTATGTGCAGGGAGGACCATCACAGGCAGTTTTGCCCCCAAATGCAGGGACAGAAATCTGTCCAGTGAGAGAACAGAGGCGTCACCAGCCCTCAGGAAATCCTAGTGGTCAAGCTGGCAGCAAGAGAAGGACTTTATTTTTATTTTTATTTTTGATACCAGGGATTGAACTTAGGGGCACTCAACCACTGATCCACATCCCCAACCAATTTTTGTATTTTATTTAGAGACAGAGTCTCACTGAGTTGCTTAGGGCCTTGCTGAGTTGCTGAGGCTGGCTTTGAACTTGCAATCCTCCTGCCTCAGCCTCCAGAGGCACTGGGATTACAGGCGTGCACCACTGTGCCTGGCACTTTATTTCTTTTAATTAGGGCAAAACATAGATCCTTTATTTTGCCTTTTGAGATTAATATTAAGAAATGCGTTTGTGGTTAAAACATTTAAAGAGTTAATCCACTATCTCATGTTTATGTAAATATCTACTTATGTTCTTGTAACTCATACCCTACCTACTTCCACAAACCACCATTGAACTGGCCGAGTGGTAATGGGAAGGAGAATGAAGCCTCTTGGAGCAGGGTGACCTCACAGGGAGCAATGCCACCTATAGACCCACAGAGCAGATGGTGGAAAACCATATGATAACTGTAACAGAAGGCTACAGGGTAAATATGTTACCACAATCAGCAATTAACAAGATGACGAACAGATGGAGGAAGGCCGGAGGGTAAGGTCACTCAAGGTTGCTAGCTCTGAGGCATCGTGGTGCCCCGTGCACTTTGAATTTATGTGTCAACAGCCCCAAAGAGCCAGGTGGTTTTGCTCTCATTGGGAATTGATCTGCCTATTGGAGGTGGGTGGGAACAGGAGGGTGCAGTCTGGGGCAGCAGAAATTGCAGACAGAAACTTGGGGACAAGTACGGGGACCATTCCTTCCCTAACACCCTGAAGTCGGTTGGGATAGTGAAATCGCAGCCCAGATTGCCTGCTGGTCGAGTGTCCTTCTGCCTGCCTCTGTCTCCTCCAGCCCTGTGATGACAGAGGGGTGGCTGTGTTGGGGGGGGGGGAGTCAGTGTGCCCTTTGTAAATGGCATAATAAGTGAAGGGGGCAGTCTACTGTTTTCCTACTAAGCATGCCTAGAAACTACGGACACAATTACTGCACATTTGGAGGTGAGTCTCATGAGATCTGTGATTCTGGAGATTTGTCCTGCTATCCAGAATTAATTTTGAAAAATTTTCCAAAAGGTTTTTGTAAAGAAAAACATCACAGGATTAAATTGAATGTGTATTATAAAAAATAGTGTGCCTTTACAAGTTAGCTGTACATTTTATTAAGAAAAGGATTCAGAAAACTTGGATAAAAATATCCATCCTCTTACCATCTAGGAACCTCTGTTCAGAGAGATCCAGACCAAAGCTAAGCTTCCGACAGGAGTGGAAGAGCGTCTGTCTGGGATGTATGGAAAATTCAGGTGGAGCTTGGGAAGCCGCAGGCGGCCACCCTCCCTGAGCCTACACAAAGGGAGGAGGGCATTGGGCATGACGTTCCTCAGAAAATTCAGACCCATCAGGAGACAGTCACTATGTACCGCAAGTGGCTCAAGACCCAGAACATTCCAGGCAGAACTCCAGCCAGCCCCACGTCTGGCAGGGCAGGGTTGGGGTGTTCTGGGGCGGGCAGAGGAGCTGGCAAGACACAAGATTCTTGGGAGCTATTTGTGGGGGTGACAGTTCTACAACACGGTCCTCAAGCTGTGATTGGTGTCTCACTGTCAATTTTGAAGAGGGAGAAATGAAAGAGAGAAGGATGATGGAGTCACAGTGGCCCTGGGAGGGAGCCAGGTCTTGGGGATCCCTGAGCTGTGCTCTCAACAGCGGATTCTTTCCTGGGATTGTTCGGCAGCCCGTGGGTCAATCACCTGGGGCTTCTGGAGTCCGTAATGTAGTAGGGACCAGGCCCTGGAGGGGTGGGAGTCCCTGACCAAGATGAGGCCGCACTGACAAGGTGTCCCATGGCCTCAGGTACAGTCCTCAGATAGATGACTCCTTTTCTAATTTTAATAATGGCTCACATTTATTGAGCACCTACTGTATATGCCAGGCATTGCTTTCTCTGTTTAAATTCATAGAGAATATCCAAGAGATATCTTTACAGACTTGAGAGGGGAAACTTGTCATAGATAAATTGCTGGTTTGCATTTTCAGTGTAGAACCATTTCCCCAAGTTGTCCGTTCCAATGATTCTTGGATCGGTTAAGCTGGACTCTGATAGGAACGTTTGCCTCAGGCTGTCACCTGTCTGTACCATTTGGGTCTGGCTCACATTTTCACATTGGATGAAGTGGCTGATGAGCTGAGGGCATTGGATGGGTTCTAGCTACCCCCTTGCTGGCCCTTGCAGCCTCTGCCACTCTTCAGGCGCCCTGGCATCTTTATCCTCGTATTGCTTTAACGCCCCCTCCCGCCTTCACACTTGAGGATTAGGCAGCAAAGTCCTGTTTTGGCCCCTGGGTAGGGTCTCTCTGCAAGCCTGCCCATCTTTGGCCAGTGACATCAGGTTAACCAGGGGCTGTGGCCTAAGTAGCAAAGTCCGGGCTTCAAGCCTCTGCAATTTAAAAGAAGAACCGTGTGGCTCCCGAGAGTGGCCCAAGGCTGAGGTGGGAAAGGCAGGGGCTAAGAAGGAACGGGCGGCTCAGGCAGAGGGGGGACTTCTTCAGGGAGTGGCCGGGTCCTAGGAAGGATGTAAGGAAGAAACAAACAAAAACAAAATGAGACCATCATTCTCCAAAGCTTGCTTTCTGGAGCTGTGAAGGGTGGACACTGGCGCTGCAGTAGCCAGGAGGCCGAGTGGTCCACGGGGCTGTCCCTTGGCCTGCTGAAGATGATGGGTATGTGGCACTGCCCCTCTGGTTAGAGAAACAGTTGAGAGCAATAATGCTAGCCTTGACGATCCCTAAGCAGAGATCCCAGGAGCACTGCGGACCTGTTAAGCATCTGTTTTATTTGCAGCCCAGGATTTATCTCTTTGGCTCGGGCCCAGGAACCTAGCTGGCAGGAACCCAGACCCATCCCCAGTTGCCTCTTGGGCTCCAAATACTCCAGACTGCCAGGACGGAACCGTTCCTCCGACTGTCTTTCAGGGCGCTGTTAGGATAATTCTGAGACATTCCAGATCACGCATCAAAATATATCTGAAACAATTCAAGAATTTCTTTTTTTGTGTTCTAAAAGCAGCTCTCAGGAAGGCATTTAAAGCCGTCAGGAATCACTTGAGAGGGATTTGTACACAGTACAATGTAGGCCAGAATGTTTTGCTTCCTTTATTACGAGACATTTATATTTGATGAAGTTCACAAATTGTGGAGTGACTTCTTAAGGGTGTCACCTAAATCAAAGGGCAACCCGATGACACCAATGTCCCCTTCCTGTCCCTGCATCTCCTGATGGCATGGCTACCCACATGGGCCTTGCAGCTTGATCTGGGGAATTTCTTGTCCATCTCACACACCGAAACATCAGGCCTGAGTCCTGAGAGATGCACCGTTATCTCTGTCATGAGCATGCTTCTTTCTGGAAGCTTCTCTCCCATGAACTACCTTCCTTTCCTATTTTCACATCCCATTCTTGACACTGGAGGCTCCATCCACTGCCATGGCTACCTACTACCACGAGAGCTCAGTAATGGCAGAGATGAGCAACTAGTGGTGGGAGGGTTGGAGTGCGACCAGCCCCACATCCTGGCCCAGACACGGTTGTCACTGGATGAGTGCTGTGCCCTTTTGGGATCAAAACCAGGAGGTGTTCTGCTCTGCTTGAACATAGCCATAGACCAATGCCGAGCTCCACCCCAAATCTGGACTGGGTGTTGAGTGGACAGGAATTGTGGAGTGGGACGTCAACCCCATGTGCCTCCCACCTGCCACCTAGCACCATGCTCAGGGGTGGGTCGAGGTGGACCAGAGGCCAGCTCACTCTTGGCAGGACAGGGGTCTGGAACAGTCACCCCAGGGCTGGAGACTCCCCTGAGATGGGACCTGCAGCCTTGGGCAGGCTTCCCGCAAGCTCAGGGCTTTCTCTTCAAGTCAGGAGGAAGCTGCCCAAGAACAGTGTGGTGCTGCCGACAGATGAGTACGCTGCCAGACAGATGGGCGGACTGTCAGACCAACAGCCATGGGGAGGCGAGTTCAGGGTACGAAACGTATCCAAAGCAACGGAGGTTTGGTGTTTTGGTCTATTTCCCATTCAAAAGCCACAGCCACCTGTTTCTTCTTTTACTTTTTGAGAAAAAGCTTTTTAAAAACCTATTAAGAAACATCAAAATGATTCTTGGACATTAGGCAGCTGTTAAAATGTTTTGATGGGTTTAAAATAAATAAGTCAGAAACATATGGATTTCATTTTTCTTAAAGTAAGTGTGTAGATTTTTTTTAAAATAAAAGGCAAATTCCCCACAAAAATACAGTTTAGGCTTTGTTTTGGGAGGGGTGATTATTAAACAAACAAATGTAGACACATAAACCAAAGGGAAGATGCACAGGTCGGGTGGGCCTAAGGACTGCTGTGATCTGTCCATGTGGAGCCAGGCGGGTCTCCAGGGCTCCCCTGGGAGCTGAGCTGGCTTGCTCATTGAATAACACACGAACTGGCTGTGCAGAAGCTGTCGAGGGAGTGCCTCTCCCAGGATGGCTCATCAAAGCCCAGATGGTTCTGTTCAAAGCGGCCTCATTGCTAAGAAGCCGCGACCAGTCGCAGGCTGAGAAAGGATGCAGGGCACCTGAGCAGGCTGGTTGCTACCTGGGGTTTGGACCTGTGAGGTCCAGATGTAAGTCTTCCTTGCTAGGGGCATTGGGTCAGCGGATGGGCCACTCTGGCTGCCGGGGCAACCCAGCATGACCGTCACCATGCTCTTACTTTTGCAGCACAGCTCCTGGCAGACTTGCCCACGGCCACTTCTCGATGTCCCCCCTCTGCTCTGAAGCTCCTCCTGATCCGGGGTCTGCCCTTCCCTGCCCTGCACCATGGAGCCCACTCCTGTGCTGACCCTCTATGCCCCCACCATGGGGGAGTCTTCGCTGGCTCCCCAGCTAACTCCTGGGTGGTGGCTTCACACCGATGGCCCCTCGTCTGCCACCATCGTCCCTGCTTCCTGCCTGGTGCCCCACCGGCTCTCCTGCTTCCCTGTCTTTGATGGTTCCTTACCACCTATCGTCCCCCACAGCTGGACTGGGCTTGTTCCTTCCTCCATTCTTGCTCTTGTTTTAAGTACCTAGTGGCCAAATTCCTAACTGGAGCCCTTGAACTCCAGATTCATATAGCAGACTGCCAGCGGGTTTCTCTATTCTGGGTGTGAAATACACATTTCAAACTCAACCTTCCCAGCTGAACTTGGGTTTAATTAGCCCTAATTTATAAGTACTTAGACTTCAAAAACCTGCACTATGAACCTGCCACACAGGCTAAGAGATAGAGGTGCCCA
Organism: Marmota marmota marmota; assembly: GCF_001458135.2. Taxonomy (NCBI): domain Eukaryota; kingdom Metazoa; phylum Chordata; class Mammalia; order Rodentia; family Sciuridae; genus Marmota; species Marmota marmota. Next base: position 57,489,606 of record NW_025999968.1, read on the forward strand.
GCTGGGCACACATACATGTCCCTGCCCCCTCCATCCTCCACATTCACTGACTGGGTCACCACCCGGCTCCCTCCTTTGGTTGGGCTCTTGGAATCGCCCTGTTTGCCCTCCTGTGACATACACCACCTTCTCTCTTCAAAGCCAGGGTCACGCAACAGCCCAGAAGCCTCATTCCTGAGAGTCCCTGGGTCCCAAAGAGCAGGGATGTCTCATGGGAGACAGGAGCCCTTACTGCCCTGGGCCATGGCCACCGGTGGTCCCAGAAACGAACACGCAGGGCCATGCTGCTCTCCCTGGAGCATGATCCCCCTCCTTCCAAAGTGAGCTGCGACCCTTTCCCATCAACAGGCATTATTTTTATAAAAACAATCAAATAGACAAAAAAAAATCATGAAACAAAAAAGAATGTAAAAGCAGAAGGCCTCTAAGAACCTGACTCATTCTGTGTCCCCCGCCCTGTTCCCGTGGGAATCACCCCCCTTCCTATGACTTCCAAACCCCAGCCCCTCCTGCTGCCTCCTCTCCCTGCTGCTGGGCATTTGCCTCCCAGTTGGATCACCTGAGCTTCTCCACCTTCACTGCTGCTGGGTTCATGCTTCCGAATGGCTGCAGACTGTGCAGTCTCTGGCAGCTGATGGCTTTGACTTGTCCCTTAGTCCTGGCCTCTCACTTCAAAGCTCTGTGAAGGTTGGAGGTGAAAACTGTCTCTCTGAGTCGGGCTCAGAAGGCAGAACCTAACTGTGGCTTGGTTCCCTGCCCCTGCCCTCCAGAACTCAGCTGCTGCCCTGGCTGTCAGAGGTTCCACTGTGGGGACCTCGGCCTCTCAGCCCACAACTAGGCTTTCTTTTAAGATTCCTAAATAATTCAGAGCCCTAATAGTGTTGCTGGGTGGTTTATCTGTTAAAAGGTAATTAGTAAGTTTTGATCATGTATTAAGCTTTGAAATGATGAAGAAGCAACAGGGTGGATCAATAATAGCTCACATTGCTGGGGTCAGACCAGCTCTTCTTCGTAGGCCTCAGTGCAAATTAAAAATGCGGGCCTCTGGTTCAAAATGGTTAAGAATTTCAAGACCATGACAGCAAAGCATTAAGGGGGGCAGGGCCCCCCGGGCAATTGTGCTGGCTGCAGGCCCGCAACTGGACACAGGCTGCGCTGCGCTCCTAGGTACACACGCCACACACGTTCGCATTTCAACCTCACGAAACCCTTCTAGATAGACACCCTTGTCATTTCCATTTCACAGATGAGTAAACTGAGGCTTTCCGGGTGAAGTAACATGTCCAAAGTCACCCAACGGAGAAAGAGGAGAGCTGGTATTTAACCCGGGAAGTCTGCCCCAGAAAAAGCCATCTTCAGAGAGGTCTCATTTGAATATTTATATTAGCTTTTCTTTTCTTTTATAAATGATATTAACTTTTGTATTATTACAAAGGCAATGCCACATATCCCAGAACACTTGAAAAATGAATCATGATAAGAAAATTATTATCACCCCAAATCTGTCGTATCAGGGCATAGAGATCCTGTTTGTTTCAAAGCAACATTATGTGCAAAGCATACTTGATAGATGATAGGTAGATGATAGACAAGTGGTTGATAGATGATGACAGAGGATGATAGATGGATGATAGATGGATAGATAGATATACAGAGGGGTTGATAAGGAACAAACCCACACACACTGTGACGTATCTGTGAGTGAGACCCGTGGACCCAGACTAGGGAGCCCAAGGGCAAACTGGCCAGGCTGACTTGGGTGTTGGAGAACTTAATCCATGAAATCACACACTTTGGAGTGAGGCCAGCTCATGTCCATGACCCAAGAAACCATTGAATGTGAGCGCTCAAGGAGAGAGTGGCCTGCCTTTGGATCTCAGGGCTTTGGTGCTCAGTTTACCCGTGTGGTCCGAGTCGCAGAAACCTCAACCTTTCAATCCTGTGCATCCTGTTCCAAAGTGCTCAGCCCTCACGTTGAGGTCGAGTGGCTTCATAAAATCCCTCTGTGTACCTGGGCGCTGTTGGAAGGCTATTTGCTCCTATTATGCTCAACCACAGTGAGACCAGAGTGGCAGGATTAGGTACAAAGGCCAACAGACCCAACACCCGATTTGAGAAACAACCACTGCTGATTTGGTCAGGATGATAAAACTGCCAACCTTGAGCCCCACGTGGCCTGTGTCTTCTGACAATTCCAGAGTAGGCAGGAGCCACGTTCCCCCACCCCTCTGGTATAATATGCAACTTCCACCACGAAATGGTCAGTGGTTGGTAGGAAGCAGACCGCCTGAGACTCTGACTTATCCAGGGGTTGAAACGGCTTCCTGTGGGAGATGCCTGGAGAACGTGTCTCTGATCTGAGATGCTTCTTCCCCAAACATGAAAACTTACGGCTCCGTTTGAAATCCAGATGAGCAATTTGCTTTTCAAATAAAGGGAAAGAGCTGGCATGTTTTATTAACTCCTCTACCCTAATGTGGAGTGAAGGGCGTGTTTCACTCCCGGTTAGGCTCACAGGCGACTGAGATTTAAAGCTCCAGGGCATCCTTGCACCTCCTACAGAATGTCCCAGGGACTCGCACCACCCACAGTCTGCAGGGCCATGGGGAAGTTCAGAGACCCATCCCCCTGCCTCTCCTACTTCCCCCTCTGAAGGGGCCTTGGAATTGTTGGTTCGGACTCTAGTTTCAGCTTGAATGTATTGGAATGCCAGGTTTCAGAACAGAAGTGGGTGTGTGGTGTCTGTCTCTTTCTTTGGTGCGTACCAGAAGTTCATGCACTTAATTTGTTTGACATTTTGCAAGATAAAACACAAATCAGAGAAGAGAAAATTAAAAAGAAAAGGGATTATGAGACTCTCCTGAAGAAAGTGTAAAAGTGACTGAAGTGTGAAAATACATTCTGTTGAATGGGTGACTAAATGGCTTCATTTAGGGACTGATCTCTTTTGGTGAGCTCCTATCCACTGTCGATCAACACTGAGAAAATAATATGCATTTACCTTTGAGTAGTCAAGGCTCCAGGGAGAAAAATATGGCAAGATGCTGGTTTCAGAATAAGTAACCTTTGAGGGTAATTGAATTATTCCAGGCATGGGGTTATAATGTCATACCCTATTGTGACTATTGCTGTGTTTACAGGAATCTTTAAGGGAGTTTTCTTTTTTTAGAGAAAAACAGAACTAACAAGTTTTTCTCATAAGATGATCATACTCAACATCTTTCCTTGAACGGTGAATTGAAATTCCAAGCAGATAGCTCTGAGGGACTGCAATGATTTATTTAGCAGTGCATCAAGCTGGGCAACAGGACAACTTTGTAGTCCTCCGCGTGGTGGGCCGGGTGGTCCGTCCCACAGACCTGTGGTCAACCAGCCTCCTTGTAGCCAAGCCCAGCCCAGTCCCATGGAGGAAGCCCTGGCCATGGGGATGCATCCAGCCTCATAAATGAAGCCTCCTGCTTGTTCCAATCACGTGTTTCTCTTAGCCACATCGAAATTCTATCAGGGCACAGAGTGTCTAGTACACCATATTCACAACTGAGTCACAGAGGGACAAATAAAGGTGGGGGAAGGTGGTGGAGAGGGGCGGGGAGGGAGGAGGCCCAGGGAATTTGGAGGACCAGCTCTACCGGCTCCGGAAGCCCCTCTTCCTTCTCCGTGCTCACTGTGAAAACTGGTCCTCTCAGCGGATGCCAACATGCTCAATTCCTGTGAACAGAGCACCTGGTTTTGCTCTGGGTTCTGCGAGCCTGAATCCAGTACTAGACTTCGTACTTTTTGAGGCAGGGACTCTACATTAATATAATATGGATTATGTCTTCAGGGAGGTTGGTAGGAGGAATGATTGAGAAAGGCGAGAGGAATCTCATCTTTGACAGCAAGTCAGTTCAACAAGCACTGACCCCGCCGTGTGCCAAGTGTGGGACTGGGCTGAGAACCTGGCCATGGCAGTGAGCACCGGTGGCACCGTCCCTTCCCTCCGACTGCTCGCCATTGGGCAGGGCCATGCAGGCTTGAGACTAGCTGACAATCCACAGGAGTCAGGGTGTCAGCCACAGGGTCTGCGGGAGCAGAGGGGCGTGCAGGAAGCTGGGTGGCCCCATCGGCCCCTGGCAGTCCCTGGGCTCCCTGGTGGGGCTCTGTCTGTCCTGCCCCGGAACAGGCAGCACAGACAGCACAGTGGCAAGAGGGTCGGCAGTGACCCCCGGGGGCTGCCCTCAACACTGACGCTGGGTTAGTGGAAAACAGGACTGCGGTGTGCCTTGGTCCCTGAGGTCCCTCTTAGGTACAAGGAAAAGTCAATTGTCCAAAATCACACTCCCCGCTCCTCTTGTGAAGGCCTGGCTCCACAGCTTGTTTTTAGGGCTTCAGGCAGATGCCCGAGGATTGGGGAAAGCTCGGCCTCTCAGTGTGTGTGGGGGGGGTGCTGGAGTTAGAGGAGGGGTGGGCAGTGGCACCATCACGGGTGGGGACATGTTTAAAGAGTAGCAGAGCTCCTACAAGCTTGGCTCTGAAGACACCTGGGGTTGTGGGCAGGGACCAAAGTGCCATGGCCTACCAGATTCTCAGGGTCATGAGAGTCACACCTCATTTCTTATTTCAAAGAGGCCCAGTAGAGGCATGGCCCAGAAGAAGAAGTCACTCCAGCGGTTGTTGAGCACCTTGTATGTCCCCTCCCAGCTCTGGACAGAAACCCTGGAAGTCAGTCCTGGCCTGGGGGACATCTAGGCCCTAACGAACAGAAAGGGCTTGGACCCCTCCAGGGCTAGGAGTCAAGGCCGCCATCTCCTCTCTCAAGGGAAGTCAGGGAGATGGGGATGCTCTTGACTCTTAGTCACCTCAACAAAGAAGGCCTGGTGGGTAAAATGACAGGGACAGGAACCTTGGGAATGTGGTCTTGTCAGCGGGGATTCCCAGGAGTGCAGTGGGGAGGAGGAGGCCACAGTCAGATGGGGGTCAGCCAGCCTGCTTTGCATCCCACGTCACGGCCCTTCAAGGTTAATAGGCATCTCACAGACAGGGATTCCTGGTTGGTCCCTGCGCCTCTCCACACTGGAGTGTTTCCAAGCTGGTGGACATCGTAGCCTGTTGGTGGAAGACTGATGAACCACTCGTGGGTCTTATGCTCCACACTAAGAGCCCTGCTCCAGGTCTTCCGAAGGCAGACTCCAAAGAATGAGAGCACGAGGACCAGAACCCAGGGGCAGAGATGGCTCATCAGGGAAGGGAGGAGCCAATGAGGAGGAAGAGCAAGACTCCCCCCCAAACCCAGAGTGTCCGTGAGAGCTGGAGACGGCCCAGAAGTGTGGAGGGTGGGACGCGGGGAGATGGGGGGGCCCCTGCCTCTGCACTTTCTCTTTCCTGGTTCGTTGATACCTGCGGGGCCCCTGCTCCACAGCACTGTGATGCACTGTAAACGAGGTGCTGTTTCTCCCCGCAGAGCTCTTGGCTTCATGGAGAGGACAGAGCAGCAAGAACAGGGTCTCATGTCTGGTCAAGAAACGTGTGTCATCGACAAGCTGGGGCCCATCCCTGGGGGGGGCTGCTGGAGTGGACAGGTGTGGGATTCTGACCCAGAGGAAGACCATAGATGCTGTATTTAGTCCGGGTCACAGTCTGCTTGAGCTGCCCTACCAAATACCACGGACGGGTGATTAGCCAAGAGACCTTTATGTCATAGAGTTCTGGAGGCTGGGAAGTCCAAGGTCAGGGGGGCTAGGGCTGAGGTTGGAGCCTGGCGAGGGCTGTCTTCCTGGATGGCACAGGGCTACTTCCCACATGTCTCTCATGGCCTCTGTTCAGTGCAGCAAGCAGAGAGGGCCCTCTTCTTCCTACCACCAGCGCCCTCCAGAGGCCCTACCCTCCTAACCTCATCTAACCCTGATGACCTCCCCGAGGCCACGTTTCTGAGTCCCACCACTGTGGGGGTTCACTGTATGAACTTGGGGGTGTCAACATTCAGTGGATTGCAGTCTGTAAGTGAGAGGATGGCTGCAGCCCCAGGGTTGCCCGCAGGTGGCAAGGGCAGGGACAACACACACAGAAGGAAGTCAATGAAAGGTGATTTGGGGTCTCACAACTAGAAGTGCTTAAACAGAACAGGGCTGATTTTAGTCAGCTTTTTTTGCTGCTGTGACCAAAAGACCTGACAAAATCAATTTGAGGAGGGAAAGTTTATCTGGGGCTCATGGCTTCAGAGGTCTCCGTCCACAGAGAGCTGGCCTCATTCCTCAGGGCTCGAGGTGAGGCAGGACATTGTGACAGAAAATTGTGGCAGAGGGAAGCGGCTCACAGGGTGATCAGAGAGCAGAGAGACACCACTCTCTGGATACGAAATGTCTACCCAAAGCTGTGCCCCTGATGCCCACCTCCTCCAGCCACACCCCACCCGCCTTCAGCCACCACCCAGTCAATCCCATCAGGGATCAATCCACTGATTGGGTTAAGGCTGTCATGACCCGATCATTTCTGCTCTAAACCCTCTTGCATTGCCTCACACATGAGTTTTTGGGGGACACCTCACATCCAACCCTAATAGGGCTTCCTTGTGAGGTGGAAAGTGCTCCATCTTGGGAAGCATCCAACACGGAGTGGATTATTGAAGGTGGGAGTTCTTTTGAACCTCCAGTTAGAAGCCACCAGACCTTTCCCCTTTAAAGAGGTGTCTGGGTCCATCCATGACTGTTCCCCTTTCCTATCCTCTGCCGTGTGCAGAGGATGGCTTCCCTCCCATTTCCAAAGTGGTGTGGGCAGGAGGGGCTGTTGACCCACACGGACAACAACAATTCCTGGTGCCTGGAATCTGCTCAGCAGTCTGGGGTTTCCTGGAAGCAGAAGGTGCTGGGGAAATGGGGCTGTTTCATGAAAGTTTAATAAACCTTATCCACGGAGGGCAGTGAAAGCCATGGCACGAGAGTGCACAGCGCAGCTGGGCCTGATCTCCGCTCTTCCAGGCTCCTACCTCCGCCACTCCCACTTGGTGAGCACCGTTACTCCCCGGCAGCCTCTCCCTGGACACACGCTGCCCCAGCCTGGCTGTCTCCTAGAGCTTCCTAGACAACAGTGAGTGGTGAACTCCAGCTGCCACTGGAGGCAGAGGGAGCACAGGCACATGGCATGGCCGACACCCTTGGGACTAAACTGACTGAAGTCGGACCACAGTGAAAACAGTCTCCGCCTTGAAGACACTTCAGAGTTTGCAGATGGCCTTTGTGCATGGCATGTGTCTCAGGGCACAGAGAAAATGCCTTTGTGTCATGAGTATAGGGCCGCTGTGTATGCAGCAGTGTGTTTGTTGTGTGGTGTGTGCACGATGCATGCATGTTTGTATGTGTGCTCGTGGGTGAAGGTGCATGTGTACACACATGTGTTCATGCAATGTGTCTATGTGCATGTGCACGTGTGTTCACAGGATTTCATGCCAGTGCAGGTCCTCATTCCAGACAATGGCAATGAAAGACCTGAGTTCAAGTTCCTGGCTCTGTTTCTAAGTGGTTGGTGTCATTCCAGGCATCTCTGCCCCTCCCGTGGTCTTTGGCAATTCTTCAGAATTGCGGGCTCACCCCAGAATCTAGGGAATGACAAGATTTTCAGTTAAGGGACAGTTACCAAGTAGTTTACTCTTTGTAGATCGTAGGTAATCTCTTGAATACTCTTTTCCATGCTTTTAAAAATGTAAGTCATTCTTAGCTCAGGCCTTATAAACTAGGTGGGGATGAGGTGCTAACGTGGTCTGTAGACCCCTGTCAGCCCCAGCAGGATGGTCCCTGGCGGGGTAGACCAGTTGCCACTGATGTGGATGGTTCACCCTGATGGGTCTGTGCCATCGGACTTGACCAAGCAGTCAATACCAGAGGAGGTGGGGACATGGCTCTGACTTGGGGACTAGGAGACTGGCACTGTCTTCACCCTATTCCTAGGGGAAAGCTCATATAAAACTGAAGGCTGCCTATTCCTAAAGTCCAAGCCTTCAGACCCAGACACAGGTCTGATTCTGCTGCTTCCAGGTTGTGCAGCCCTGGAACAGGCCCGTCACTGGCCTGGACCTTGGACAGCGGTGTTTGGAACTTCCAAATCCTTTCAGATTTGATGTTGTCTGGTTTACCTGTAGTGATGCTTGATCGCTAAGCACCTTGAGTTCCTTGGTAGATGAACATCGATCTCCCCCAGCCCCCAGGGCTGCAGTGCTGAGCAAATCCTGGTTGGCTGTCCAGGCCGGTGGCTTCAGAAGGCTGGTGTTGGAGACAGCTGCCTGTTTGCTAGAAGCCAAGCTGCATTCGGCAGAGGGCAAATGCCCCTTGATTCACAGGTCTTCACATTCATGTGTCATGGGTGGTGCATGGTGGAAAGGTTTTTCAGAAGGCTGGCATCTGCTTAAAAGGTTTAAGGCAATGGAGCCCCTTGCTGCTCTGCTGTATAGGGGGCTCTGGACTTGGGGAGGCCACCTGTCAGGATTCTGGATTCCACAGAGTCTGTTGAGTGGAGCTCTGAGTGTTGAGACAGACTTGCCAGGTGTGTAGTTTGGGCCCTATGTATTCCTGCACCTTGAATCCATCTCACTTAGGGAAACATGTAGAAGTGCAACACCTTCTGGGCTTCAGGGAGAGGCACAGTTACAGTCATGCTCCACAGATGGATGAAGGCTCCCTGTGAAAGAGCCTTCATCTCAATTGACCCGAGTTCAGGAGCAGGTAGGCACTGGCTGAGAGCCCCGAGTCCACCCCATGTAGTGTCCTCGCAGGTTCTGGGTTTGCTCTGTGAAGGACTGCCTCACTTCCAGAGTCAGAATAAAGCACTGAAGGTCCTACACAAGCCCTGCCCTCTGCTTCTCAGCCTCCTGCTACAGACCCCCCCATCCCCCCTACTTTTCCTCTCTTCACTCTCTTGCCTTGCGTGGNTCTTCCTGGATGGCACAGGGCTACTTCCCACATGTCTCTCATGGCCTCTGTTCAGTGCAGCAAGCAGAGAGGGCCCTCTTCTTCACTCTCTTCCTTCGTGGCTGGACTGGAGTTCTCTGCCCTTGGGGGCTCTTCCTCCTCCTCTGCATCTCAGCACTGTGGCCTTTATTTTCCCTGCCACGCTTCCTGAGTGGGCAGACAGTCCTCTGTGGGAAGGTCCATCTCTCCAGCCTGTCCCATCTCATGTGCCCTGCCCATCCTGACCCTGAGAGGTTGAATGAAATACCCTCTATCTTCCCAGCCAAGAGGATGGGAACCTCACACCTACAGCCTCAAGGACCTGATCCGCCCACAACCATCTGCATTTGTGGGAGGATCCAGAAAGGAATGCAGCCCTGCTGACGCCTTAATTCAGAGTTGGGAACTGTTTCCTGGAAAAGGCCCCTTTAACACAGAGCAGGGGCACAGGGTCCTGCATTCACTGTGGGGCTCAAAGAAGCTTCTGAAATGGCCACATTTGGTTTGTAGTCCCTGATGCCTAGAAGACGTGGCCACATGAGTGTGTGTGTGTGTGTGCTTGTGTGTGTGTATTGTGTTAGGAAGGGTTCTAGGGTGGTCCCAAGCTCCCCGCCACTGGTGGATACACACCTTCTCTGAGTTATTCAGTGCCAAACGGGAGAGTTCTGGGAAGGGATTTTGCAGAGACAATTAAGGTTCTAAATCAGTTGATGCTAAGAAAGGATGACAATTTTGGGAGGGCCAGATCTAATTAGGTAAGTGCTTAAAAGAAGACAGGTTCTTCCTTGCAAGGGACACTTGAAGCACAAGTGGGATTCAAAGTAAGTAAGAGCATACGGAAGGGTTCACTTGGCAAGGCAAGAGAAAACCCTTGGAGTAGAGCAAGTCCCTGATTGACAGCTAAGAATGGGGACCTGATCTGCCTACAACCATCTGCCTTTGTAGGAGGATCCAGAAAGGACTGTAGCCCTGCTGACACCTCAATTGCAGCCTTGTGAAAACCCAGCTAGGCTTGGACTTCTGATTTTGTAAGTGGGAGGTGCTGGGACATGATCAGTTCGTGGTCATTTGTTATGCAGCAATAGCTGACTGACTGCTGCATGCTCTCTCCTCTCCAAGCCAGCCTCTGTTTTCCTTTATGTTTTATTAGCACTCAGTAATCACCCAGGATCATAAATCGCTCTTAGAAGTCTTGGCATGGCTGTTATCTCCTGGTTAATGAAGTGACATGACGGGTGGGTCTGCTACGGAATCTGATAGATAGTATTGTCACAGAATTGAGTGGGCTGGAAGCAAAGAGGATCTTAGATCAATTCTAAAATTGTCTTTGCCAACTGCTACCAAAATTCCTACCCTGTTGGCCATAGCCCTCCAAGAGGGAAAATAAAAAGTGATTTAAAAAAAAATACTTTTTATCTTCCTGTGCTAGCAGAGCTGCACGTAAATCCGGGTCTGCATGAGAGACTGGATCATTTTTAATGGTGGGCTGGGGTGTGCAGCTGCTCATCCCCTCACCATTATACCCTGTTTCCCCTGACCTGGGCACCGTCTCTGTGTCTCTGCTCTGCCACTGGCCAAGAGCTTGTTCCTGAGCACAAGGACAGGGGTGGGCAGCAAGGGGGGCTTGGGGGTGGATCGTCTTGGTCTTTGCAGCCTCCTTAAAGAATCTCTTATAATGAGAACCAACCTGTCCCAATTTCAAATCAAAAGGTAACATGATTAATATTTTCTAAAAATAGAGTTAGTGAAAGGCGCTTTTAATAAAGTGCCGCACATACAGGCTACTTAACTGCAGCCCATGATTAAGTCTCTGAATGGCCCCTGGAGGCGCTGGGATTGACAGCCTCTCGGCTGACGACAGCTGCCTGCTGCGACTCCTTTTCACCTTGCTGTATGTCAGCCCTCTGAAGCCCGGGTCTGGTTCCCCAGCCATTTCTAGAACCTGCACTTAGACGTCTTGAAGGCTGGAGTCCCCCCACAGGCGTCTTTCCCGGCCCTAGCCTAGCACAGGCACCCAGAGAGCTCTCAGGGAGGGTTCAGCTCTGGGTTAATACTCCTTCTTTTTCCTGCCTGATCCAACCTGAGGTTCTCCTCTTGTCTACGCTGCTCTCCTTCTCTGTGCAGGGCGGACCCCCGTTTCCACTTCCTTCCTTCCCTCCCTCTCCGGGGCCCGTGCCTGGCCTTGCTGGGCGCGCTCTGTGGTGATGAGCTTCCCCTCTCCCACTGCCCAGGTCCTGGCGGAGGTCACCCTGTGCTGGAGGCCCCCAAAGGGAGGTAACTCCTGCCCAAGCTTGCAGGGCCGAGGTGGGGTTGTTCCGCCTCGTTGCTGAGCCCACGAGTCAGCACAGGGCCCTACTGTGTTCCTCAGCCTTCCCTTGCCCACCCCTGGCTAGTACCCACAGGTCGGCTTGCAGCAAAGCCAAGCCCAATGACGTTGGCTGTGATTTCCAGTGGTAGCTGTCTGTGGTATTCGCTCAGCCTCCCAGGTCCCCGGCTGCAGCGACGGACGGGACAGTCTTTGACCTCAAGGAGCACTCGTCTTGTTGTAAGTAAACTTCAGGACATGTTACTCACCATGAATTAAAGGAGGGAACGAAAATAAAGAGTGATGAGAGGAGGTTATGCGAGGGTTGTCTGAGGTCACCTGTCTGTTGAGATGACATTTGAGAAGAAACTGGATGTATGTGAAGGAACAGCCTTGCAGACTTCCTGGGAAATTAGTGACCTAGGTGTGTGTTGAGGGTGGGGTAGGGGGTGTAACTACAAAGGTCCTGTGGTCAGTACAGGACTACTTAACTGCACTACTGAACTGTGAGCACTTCACTGCAGAAATGCCTGGAGACAGCTTTCTGCCCCCTTCCTACAGAACGTGGAAGCAAAGGCAGGTGAATCAACTTAAAGCCAACAGCCACGAGACCAGAGTCGGGCTAGAGCTCTCCCCAGGTGACCGAGGCAGCCACTGGGCAGCTGGCCCTCTGAAGCCCAGCGAGCTGACAGTCTGCCTGGCCAGGCAGACCATCTTGTTGCTGCCACATCTGGGCATGTGGGGACTGTTCAGCCAGACTTCTGGGACAGTGGGGCGACCTGGCCACTTCAGGATGGGGGGTGCCTATCACCTCTGTGAGCCCATGGAAGACAGCTCTGGCTCCTGTGGGCTGGGCAGGGCTGATGCGGAGGCGGAGCAGGGTGGGAGGTGTGGATGGCCTCCCTCTGGGTGGGATCTTGAGCACTGGCCGACCTTTCCGGCTCCTCCCAGACCCCTGCCTCCTCTCTCCCTTCCCCCATGTGCAGGATTCTCACCCCTTCCTGTTCACCCGTGGTCCTTCCACCATTAAAGCCTTGGCTGGAGCTAGTTGGCCCAGGAGAAAGAACCCTGCGAGAACAAACGGCCACATTCTAGACACCCCAACAGCCATGACCTGCGGACACGAGGGCCAGACGGCTCCTCTGGGGTTTGGCTTCAGGCATGAGGCGTGGGTGGGGGACTCGGGCGTGAAGTTACAAATTCCATATCTGGAAGGAAGACAGGATGTGATAAGAGAGTTATTGTCACCAAATGGGAGGGAAGAACACTACCGTGGGGTTGGGAGGACAGTGGGGAAAACTTGCGAGGTGAGAAGAAAGAGGGGCCCACGCCACCTGAGCGCTTGGGATGGAACACCGGATGGAACCAGCCACAGGAGGTGGAAAGGCCTGCCCTCTTGGGCTCAGGGTGGCCAGCTGTGACTCGGTCAGGGAGGCTGCACCTGGAGCACAGCTGGGAGCTGGGGAGACAGGTGGGGTGTGCACCAGCTGAGGCCAGTGGTGGACAGAAGCCAGGCCACCGTGGGGACCAGGGAGCAGACACAGCAGGGACGGAGCCAGCACATTCTTCCTCCGTGGAGGTCATGGCCGTCAGGGTCTCAGACAAGAAGCCCTCGTCCCCACTCCACCCTGATGCCACAAGTCTATGTCAACCTCCCCAGGCCCTATGCCACCAGCCAGGAGGAAGGAAGGAGCTGGGAGCACAGACTCTTGAAGCCCGGGCTGGGGAGCAGGGTCCCCAGGTCAGATGTGAAGAGGCTCAGGTGGTTCTGCCCCTCCCGAGTCGGGGCCGAGAGCCCAGGGGAGCGTCAGGTCTGCAGAGGCGCAGCCCCGCTCTGGGCCTTCCATCTGAGACCTGGATTCAGAGCCGTGGCTCCTGACAGTCCCCACAGGCACAGCAGTGTCCAGCCCATCACTGGAAACAGGCTCTAGACGTGACCACGGGAAGGTCACCAGGGTACCCTGTTGGGTTCCCTGGAGCAGCTGGAAGGAGGGAGGGCCACAGCGGTCATCTGCAGAGGAGCGGGGGCTGCTGACCCAGGGAAGGTTCTAGAAGGCACGTGGTTCTCTAGGGAGCCAAGCCTTGATCGGTGTTGCCAACAGAGCAGGATGTTACAGAGCCAGTCGGCCCTGTCTCCTCTCCTCCCGCTGTCTGCCCTTCCTTGTGCCACCATGTCCCCAGGCAGCAGGAGGGCCTCACCAGATGTGGCTGTCTGGATTTGGACTTTAAGCTCCCTGAAACCTGAGTCAAATAAACCCTTATATAAAAAAAATAAATGTTACCGTGTGCTGTAGTTCAGGTGTTGGACATCCCCAGAGGTCCAGGTGCCAAAGGCTTGGATCCCGAGGGAGTAGAACCTTTAGGAGGTGGGGCCTAATGGGAGGTCCTTAGGTCATTGTGGATGTGCACTTGAAGGGGATTGTGGGACCCTGGCTACTTCCTCTTTTCATTTTTCTTCCTTGTTTTCAGGTGGGCAGTTCTGTCATTTGCGCCTCACCATTGCCATTTGGCTCCTCCAATCAGACGCTCAAAGCCTTGGTCTACCCGGTCATAGAATGGAACCCTTAAAATGGTGAGCCAAAATAAACCTTTTCTCTTTGAAAGTTAGTTATATCGGGCATTTTGTTATAGTGACAGAGAGCTGTCTTGGGTATTTTGTTATAGCAATAGAAAACATGCTCTGACAAGGGGACTTGGTACCTTGCCTTTGCCTTTGCCTCTGGTGTTGCTAGCAACCCTTGGCATCTGTTGATGTGTCTAGAGACACCTTGCTCCAGACTCCACCTCCATCTTCATACGCTCCTCTCTCTGGCCATCACATCATCTTCCCTCTTTTTATAAGGAGCACTGATCATATTGGATTGGGGCCACCCTGATGACCTCATTCTAACTTGATAATATTTGCAAAAAAAAAACACCCATTTTCAAATAAGGCCTCATTCATGGACACCAGGGGTTGCAACTTGAGCATATCTTTTGCAGGGACACAATTCAAAACAGAACAGCGAGTGAGCTTACAGAAAGTCATTTGCTCTGCTAGCTTCCTGGTTCTGGGTGCTCTGCCTGGATGAATCAGATTGAAAAGTGCACACATTGCTCATGAGTGTTTTGCAGTCGTGGGGCCTGTTTCAACCTAGGACACATTATGTCCCTCCGCTTGTCCTAGAGGAGGCACCTCAAGAACCAGGCTGTCTGCAGCTCGCCTGGTGCTGTGTGCAGACCTTAGCAGTGCAACCAGTGACCGGGGGACGCATGCCTTCGACACCCAAGGTATGTCCTGAGGCTTCCTACTCCAAGGAACTGGATGGAGCCGCAGAAGTACAAATCCCACACAAAGGACGGAATCGTGGGAGCTCTGTCAAGGTTTGTCCTGGAGAACCCTGCGGACACAGAGGCACGGCAGGTGGGCATGTTTCAGGGACAGGACTGATTCTGCCCACTGTCCCACGGGAGCCCACAACAAGCCAACCCCGAAGAAAGCTGAAACCCACTGTGCTCTTTTCCAAGAGGCTTTACACAACCAAGTGCAGAAGATGGCACACAGGGCTCCTCCTAGAAATGCCACCTGTTAGGTATTACGTGTCAATTGTAAAGTTTTCCCTGGAGTTACACACAAGGTACTCTGGGGGTGCATCGTGATGCCCCGAACCTAAGTGTTTTTGCCAAGAGGTGAGTTACAGAGGGAGTGAGAGGAGCTAAGGGCCCAGTGAGCATCCCCTTCTTTCCGTTCCCATAGAAGGGTTCCCTGGGGACCTCCCACAGCCTGCGGCCCGGATGAAAGGGCAAAGAGGAGTCCACATGCAAGTGGAGGGAGCTCACACTCACACCCACACCCACACACACACATTCCCCACACATACACAGAGGTACACACACACAGGGACACACACGCACAGATATACATGTACACAGATATCAACACAGACTCACACAAATACAGACACACAGACACAGGACACTCATACGCAGTCACCCAAGCACAGAGACATGTGCATAGACACCCAGTCGTGGACACACTCGCTTTCTGCCTTGTACCCTATGTCACTTTGTTGTGGCAAAGATACCTTTTACACACTGATCAAAATTCAACCTCCCACCTGTGAAGGTTCCTGCTAGCTGGAAAACCCAGGATTATTCGGCTGCTTAGAGCTGTGTCCTTAAAAGCTACAGAACACAAAACCTTTCATTCATGTTTTAAAACGGTTGATAGATCGGTCACCTGTTTGGACAGAGGGGATTTCTGAAATTTCTTTTACCCAACTAAACCTGGGAATGCCCAGGGAGGGGGCTAGGCTGCAACTACTTGAGCTCTTAGCAACCCAGGCCCCTCAGGACCCCCACTGATTTAAATTTTAAAAGTTTGAATATCTAAAGACAAAAGTTGGTAGCTCAGTCCTGCACCTGCCTCGGCCTTGCTGATGGCGGTGATGGCGATGATGGCGGTGGGGGTGGACACAGGGGCTCAGGGAGGTGGGTGTGGGAGGGGGAGGGGAGGGTCAAATGCTGGGTGGGACGGATACACGTCCCTGGACTTCAAATGGTTCTTGGCAATAAGAAAAAGAAAGACTTTCATGTTGGGCTCTTCAGTGCCAAAGAATTTGCAGGTACCTTTGAAAAGCATCCCTGTGGTCATTTAAACCAATGCCTCTCAACCCTGACTGGCCAGCAAAGCCACGTGGGAGCTTTGTCACATACTCGGCACTCCCCCTGCAATTCTGACTTAACGAGCTTCAGGTGGGAGCCAGACAGGACCGTGGACATATTTTACAAACTCCCGGGAGGGCTGCCCTGCAGTCAGCAGGTGAAGGAGACCATCCCTCGAGGGCTCAGGGGACAGCAACAGGACCCTCAGGCCATGCTGCCTCCTCTGTGCCAGCTGCACCCCCGTGACCTTGATTGATGATCAAGTCACCCACTTCACTTCTCCATAGTCCTGACAAAATACTTCAACACTGCAGGGAAGAATTCAGTGATCCCTAAGGTGGGGGAGGCACGGGAGAAATGGAGGAGCTTTGATTGGGCAAAGGGTAGGGTGAGGTGGGGAGGGGGCATGGGGGCAGGAAAGATGGTGGAACGAGATGGACGTCATGAGCTCAGGTACGTGTATGACTGCACATATGGTGCGACGCTACATCGTGCACAACCGGAGAAATGAAGAGTGGTGCTGTAATGCTGCAATTGTGTATAATGAATCAAATGTGTTCTGCTGTCTATAATTAAAATAATTAATTTATTTTAATAATAACCTAATTAAAATAAATTAATTAATAAAAGAATTCAGCCTTCTCAGGTGCTCCCTTCCAGATTTAGTGGACACTAGGATTTGACCACATTTCGGAAAGAAAGGTGGCGCAGGACTAGTCACACACACACACCTGGGATGAGAAGCGGGTTTGCTTGTCAGAAGTCTGGCGGGCTGCTCTAGGCGGACAGAGGGGCAGCAGCACAACTTCCTCTTGAATGTCCCTTTCACAGGCTAGAATCATGGCCATGTGCTAGGGGCGGGCTTAGTCCTGACTGACATGACATAGCAAGCATCCCCTGATCTTGTGGAAGGCAAGTTTGTTTCTTGGGAACAAAGGCAGTTTTCCTCTCTCTCAGAGGGCGACAAGAAAACCAGCATGTCCCTTCATCTTCTCAAGGAGAGAACAGGGAAACCAGTATGTCCCCATCTCAGGGGCCGGTAAGTTGTCCCCTATGTCTCAATGAGAGAACAGGGAGAGACCAGCGCGTCTCCAGACCAGCAGGTTTCATCTCGGGCTAGTTTCTATTTCATGGGAATAAGAGCAGTGTTCATAAACTGGGGGTGGGGAAAAGGAAGATGGCTGCAATTATGCTGACAATTTCTTCTCTATCAGTTTTGAAAATGTGGCTTTTAAAGTCTGGTAGCTCAGATGGTTTGGGAAATTTGCAGTGCGTTGGGCAAATGTGCAGAGAAGGCAGGTTGCTCCCGGAGGTCCCCACTAGGCCGTCTCCACTTCAGGGTAAGTGAAGGGACTGAGAGCGGCAGGAGCAGAGACTGAGGCCCGGCAGGTGTGGGACAGGGGTGCGGACGTGCGTCAGGCTGGATGTCCAAAGCACCCCCTGGTTGTCCACTGTTGGCCCTTGCAATGAGGTGGCAATATTTTTTATTGAGGATTTTTAAAGAAGAAGCCAGTATTCAGGAGGCTGGATAATCCCAGGGCCTTCAGCTTCCTCCGCTACCCATTTAGCTTTGCTTGGACTATTTCATGAAGCTCCCAGGCATTCCTTTACAGCTCTCCCCACACCCTGCTCTTTATGCAGGAGAAGCTGGTTTCTTTGATGGGCACAGTTCCCGGTGGACCCTGTGTCAGTGTCAGCTTGTGCCGTCAGTCACCTGGGGGGGGGGTGCGTGGGAAGGCTTGCTTTCATGCTTCTCTCCTGACCCCTCCCACTCCCATTTGTAATAATGCTTTCTGACCTTGCAGTCCAGCAAGTTCTATCTTGGGTTCTGGATTATAATCCTGGAATAGCAGATGAGATTTCCTTGGTCCTTCCATTCGAAGGTGTTTATTTCACAAGGATTGCAAAGGGTAGAATTTAATTCTAAAATGCTTCGCTACATAACCTCATCCAAGTACTCGCAATGCTTTTGGCAAAGAGATGCTGTACACACAACCCAGAGCTGTGTCCTGTGTCGGAAATAGATGCAATCAAGCTGCGCTCAGGCCGAGCTTCTTCCTTTCTCGTTCTGTCTCCCCGATTCTCTGCAGCGTCAGGTCCTGGGAAATCCTAAAACGATGTATTCAATTACGGTGTAATGAAAGCCCTATCACCTCCCACTACTTTTCAACTTCAAGAAACGTTATGATTCTTGCTTAACCATTTACAAAACACAGACATCAAGTGGATGTCTCAGTGAAAGTTCAGCTCTGGAGCTCCTTGGTCCTTCCGGGGGGTCTGTCTGACCCCGTCCCCAGGAAGACAGCATTCAACATTCAACAGTGAATGCATGGAAATGACTTTGGCCCTGCAGCACAGCATCACCAGGGAAACTGTTGGAAATGCACAACCTCAGGTCCCATCCCGGCTCTCTTGAGTCCAAATCTGTGTTTTCCCAAGAGGCTCAGGCAGCAGGCGATGCCTGTGCACATTCAAGTTTGCTCCCTCACCCCACGAAGCTTCCGCCCCTACTGCTGCCTCCAATGGCCATGTCCACCAGGGAATCTGCCTTGAACCCTTGGCTCAGATAAGGTCTGTGCAGCTTCATGGCCACAGCGTGTCGCCTCAGGGACAGCATCATGATTCTAGCATGGTTGTCCCTCAGTATCTGAGAGGGTTGGTTGTGAGACCCTTCCTCAGAGGCCCAGCCTGGGGACACACAGTCCTTTGCATAACATGGTGCAGATGTTGCATAAGATCCACGTACATCCTCTCTGATGCATTAACTCATCTCTAGGCGACTTACAATCCCTGTCACAACATCAATGCCATGTATACAGTTGTCGTATTGTATTGTTTAGAGACTAACGACAAAGAATAAAGTCAGGGTGTGTTCAGGACAAATGCAACTTTCTCCCCAATATTTTCCACCAGTGGTTGTTCGTACCCATTGGAGCCCTGGATCTGCAGGGCTGACCGCACATGTTCTGTGTCTCCTGCAGGTGTGCAAACACTGTGTGTCTGTCTTCCAAGAGTTGCCCCAGCACCTATAACTTGCTGAGAGTGTAAAGATCAAGAGAAAACATGAGGAAGGACTTCCTGGATAAGAGTGCCCCGGAGGGGAAGATTTCCATCATTGTCCTCAAAGGGGATCTGGCACCTGACCCTGTACGTCAGCTACTGTGGGCTCTCAGGTCTGGCTGCCTCTGTCAGTCACCTGGGGGGCTCTGAGGGAGGCACCACGTGGAGACATGGAAGGGAACAGGACGAGGGTGCCACAGACCTGCCGGATCTACCCGTGCCCGCCCAAGCTTGTTGTTGTAAACCACCGATTGAGCATCTTTGGTTGATGATTGGAGCCTGATCTATGGAATCCGTTGATCTTCAGTTACAGGCTCATCAAATGGGCTCCAGAGTTTTATTGGTCATGGACAATTCTATTCCAGGTTGGTCATACCAAACGCCCTTTGAAAGTTGTTCCTATTGGATTTCATTGCATTTCCATTTTAAAAAGGCCAACAATGGGTCACTGTTTTGTCATAGTTCTAGAAGGGCTGAAATGGCCGACGGAATGACAGAGCCAGATTGGAATCCACGCACTTCATGTGTTGCTGGGGAACAAAAGATTCCCCCTCTAAGTCTCAGTATTCCTATATGAAAAGTGGGCGAGACCAGGGCACTGGGGGTCGGAAGTCCTGGAACCGAATCATCACGGTGTCTGTGTTGCATAGTGCTGAAACAGGAAGGCACAGCCAGTCAGGAGAGGTCCTTTCCTACTAGTTTATGCATGATTTATGTGGCTCATGATAACCACCATCTCTTCACCGTTTCTTCAGTTTTGAATACAAATTTCTAAATATCTTTTTTTTTGAGAAGAAGACATTTTTTCCAATGTTTTAAAATAAGAAAGGTAAAAATTTACATAGTTAAAATGAAAAGCAGATGCCCCTCCCCCACAAGGAAGTCGAGCCTCCAACCCTCTGATGAGTGACCCCATTACCCTGTTTCTCGGGGGATGGCTGGGAGGACGGTGGGCCCAGGAAGAGATTCTCATCGTTTGTGTCTAATCTCGGTAGAAATCATGACCTTGCTTTAATGGTATTCTTGCACATGTGAAACTGTTAATAGTTTGTGAACCAAGAGGAAAAACTCTTTTGCCCTGAAATATGGCCAAGTCAGACTAGAAAAGCTATTGTTAAGGATGCTGCCCTCAGCTAGACGGCTCCCTCTGTCCCCACCTCTTTCTCCTGCTCCCCTTCCTTCAGATCTAGAATTTATAACTATATTCAAGAAACTAGCACATTATCACTGTTTTGCTGACTCTCAAAATCTCTTCTGCAGAATATATCCTGGACGTTCCCAGCCGGTAAATTTTATCTGAGGAGTGGATCTCAATAAAGTCTGAGAGAATTCCAAAGGGTGGACGTGGGACAAGTCCAGGTCCTGACGTCCAGAGCTCAAGTCCAGGGTCTCCTGACTCTGACTCTAAACACTGGTCATGTCCTGTGACCTCCCATGTGAACCTGGCCCTTGGTTGGCCATCTACAAAATGGGATAACATGTGTCCCTGCTTCCCTGGGTTCTTGTGAGAACCCACTGGCTTCATGAATGGGGTATTATTTCCAAAAATGTCCGTACTCCGACAGACATGGGAAAGTTCATGCATGATGTTTGATATTAAGTCCTCCTGCATAACAGGCCTGGTCTGCGGCCCTGCCAGCTGAGAGGGACCAGTTCAGATTATTTAAGTGTTCTCACATGCACTAGACTGCTATGGGGTCAGAGAATCAGTGAGTAGAGATGGCCCTTGTGTGGGGGTTCAGCCTTGCTGAAGGGCAACTGGGGAGGTGGTACACGAGCTTATAAAACATGCCTACCCTTGACCCAGCAGTGACATGTGCAATGCTCCATACCAAAGGAAAAAAGGCATTCAGATAGTTTTGTACAGAGGTCTAGTGTAGGCAGGACGCTTATAACTGCATTATTTACAAGAACAAAGAGTGGAAACTTCCCAAAAGTCCAAAATAAAGGCTATAATATATACACAATAAATTTGCTTTATGAGGAAACAAATTTACTTCCAGAGCAACTATTGCAACGATATCCTATCTTTATTCAACACCATTGACCACCTGCACTGCAAATGACAATACTTGTGATGCCAGGGATCCACCTGTAACCAAGCAGACATGCACTGCACCCCCAGGGACTGTATTGCAGGAAACAGAAGATAAAATCAGCCTCCAATTTACTTGGCATGTTGGGAGGTAACGGGTATCCTGATGGGAATCAGGCCAGGAAGGAGGACTTGGCGCAGTGGCGGCTGGTAACGGAAGCCTCGCTGAGATGGTGGCAGGTCCCTAGGATGCGACAGGAGTGTTGGGGTGTTGGAGGAACATACTGGGCCACAGAAGCACTGTGTAGGAGGCTCGACCTACAGAGTAAGTGCTTGGGCCAGCTGGACTGTGGGAAGTGTGGCCCTTAGCAGAAGGCTACTGCTGTCCACCCTCAGCTGAGGACCTTGGGGGACCTCAGGGTGCATGACCAGGTGAGAAAGCAGGAGGCAAGAGCGTGCAATGCTGCAGCGTTAGTCGAAAGCCATAAACGAAGCCATGTATTTACTGTCTCCCTCCCTCTGCCCCCCTCCCTCCTTCTTCCTTCTTTGCTTTTTCAAAAAAACATAAAACCTCAGTTTATCTCAATCTCTGTTGCGAGCCATCCATGGGCTGCATGTGAGCCGTTGTGCATCGAGCCTAGTGGACAGGAACATCTGGTGTCTGGGAAGGACCAGTGGACATTTCCTCTGGTAACTGCCCTGGCACATTGTGAATTCCTATCCTGCTCAGCCGTGTCCCACACAGCATCTGAGATGGGTGTGACCTGCCAAGATGCCAATCAACCTGCTGACCACAAGACATCACAAAGCCAGACTCTGCTCTTGAAACTTATCCCTGCCTTTGATGTACCCCCGTCTTTCCTTTGTCTAGTTTCAGCTCTCGTGTGGACTGGATCTATCAGGGGCTCCACTTTTGTAAATACATATATGACTCTTTGTCTTTTGTTCTTCACTAATCATTTTAGACTTTAAGCTCTCCGGTGGCTTACACCCTCCTCAGCAGGAAGAAGAACCCCTCAATGAGACGCTGGCCGTTGCTAAAGCTTCCTCGCGCAGTTCATAATGAGAAAGGCCCAGGGGCAGCACCTGCCTGGTTTCCTCCTGCATGGTGGAGCTGTGAGAGCGCAGAGTTCATGGACGTCAGAATTTGTTGGCTCTCCTGAGTCAGCAGTCAGCACTCCCGGCTGGCTTGCTAAGGATGTTGAAAGAATGGAGGAGTCTAGAACTGGGAAACACCCTTAAAGGTATTAGAGAAAGAGGTTTCTGAAAGGGAGGCTGCACCCCAGACTCACTCTCCCTCCACCTCCATAGGTAGAGCGTTCCCCGGCGGCTCTGGAAAGTGGCCAGTAACTGTGGACACAGGTACAGGTGCCAAAGCTCCTCCCTCCCCAGGACTCTGCACATTTTTGAAATTCATTGGTAACCATTAGCATGATGATTTCCTATAAAATTGACAACTGTGAGTACTTCAGGAATGGAGTGTTCTGGCTTAAAGGGATTGTTTGGGTTAGCTACTCAACTCACGATTAAACAGCATTTTACTTCAATTTTCAAATTCAGTCATTAAAAATTCTTCCCAACTGCACGTGCCCTTTCCCACAGCAAAGTGGACAACACGGGGCAGCCTCTGATGATGTGGGGGGCTGTGATATGTCTCGGTCACTATCTTAGCCTTAAACTTGCTAATTTCTCCTTTAAGCTCCCACCAGTGTGGCTGTAAGAAGGTTATCTGCTTCCCAAAGCAACATATATCCCAGGCATTTCAAAATTTTGTAAGGTCATTAAATTGTTGATTGTAATATGCCATATCCTCTCAGAAGCGGAGAACAGGAAAATTGCTTACTAGGTTATTTTTCTCCCAGAATCCCTATTTTGTAGCTGGAAATCCTGACACAGAAAGAAGTCAAATAACTTATCTAAGAGAGCTCGGTATCTGTCAAAACTCATTCTGCCTAAGTCTGTGACTCAAAGTTAGCTCTGGTCTCTCAGACTCCTTGAAGAGAAATGTGGTTATGGCTAAGGGCACAAGAACCTGGTTTTACAGGTCTTTAAAGCAACCTGGAAGGACAATACCCATGCAGAGCAGCAGAGACCGGTGGCCTGGACTGGGCTCCAATTTTCACATAGCTCAGAGAAACCCATGGCGCCTGCCTACGTTGGCCCTTGGAAACAAAGTTATTCATCTTCCTCCATTTTCCAAATATTGCATCTGAGTGGCAACCAGAATAGATGTTTTCATTAGTGCACGTTACTCAGAGAAGAAAACAAGCTCTTTCCAAGTCACATCTCCCCTGAGACCTCTACACAGAGCATTTGGGTATTTTAGTTCTTGTGCAGGGGGGTGGGGTGGGGTCCTTGCTGAAATTATAGAAATGGCCGCTATTTAACTGCACAGAAAACAGGCGTTTCCTCTTCTGAACAAAACCGTTTTGAAGAGCTGAGTTTCCCATAGTTCTGTTGGAAGCTGATCACCTAAGGCATCAGAGAGAGATTATTCAAACACAGATGGAGTGATGCCTTTTCTGCCTTCCTTGGCACGGGCTAGTGCCTGGAGGGCAGGTTAAGCAGTAGCCGGGAGGTGACTGCCCCAGGGACCCCGGGGGGCCCTGCCTGTGGTGGGAGGGAGAGAGCTCCAGCTCAGGAACGTGGTCTGCATTTTGGTGGCATTTCCTTGGATTCTATTCCGATACCTGAAATTCAGCAACCTGGCTATTTAGTTCAAGAAACTGTCTCATTTATCCTTTTAATTTCTCTGAGATGACAGTTCCTCTTCCTTCCTCTAAAAGCCCTTCCAGTGTCCAAACTTCGGAGTTCAGCAAAGCCCTGTTGCTTACCTCCCAAGCCTGTCTCTGTGGCTCTCCTCTCCCACCGCTGCAGGTCCTTCTCGGCTGCTAAGCACTTCCAGGCCCCCTCCACCTTTCTCCTTTCTTTGCCAACTCAATGATGCTTCTCCTGTCTTTGCTCATGTAGTTGATCTTGGGGTGCTGTAAGGGACCGTGCAACTGGATCTGTTCTGTGGTTGAATATGAGACACAGATGACTCCACAGGGCCCCTGATGTCCAAGACTGGGCATGGGAAGAAGCCAAGATGGGCACTCCAGGCTTGTCACTGGGTGTTTACTCTGCAAGCACCAAGTGTCACTTTAATCTAGCAATATCTAAACTCACCTGGACACGTAAAAAGGAAAGTCCAACTTTCTCACAGAAGAAAGGGCTAGGCAGCATGATACCTGCTTACTTCAGGGACTCAGTAGCCCGGCGAGGACCACCGTGTTGTCCCAGGACACTGGGGCCTGTCCCCAGGGCCCACAGCCTCTCATACTTCCTTTGCAATGAAAGGACAATCCACATTAGATTAGAGAGTCACCACAAAAGGTCCAGTATAGTTTAATAATCGCTTACTTTAAGAAACCCTTATTAACGCTGTGAAAATATTGGAGGTTTGTTTGGAAATGGCTGCTGGGTTTCAACTGAATTCCATTCCAGAATAGTTCTGTGTGTCACTGGAGCCATAATGTCATCTTTCCATCAGCTGTGATAAGACCCAGGTGTACACACTCTGTGGGAGGGCTGTTAGGGACAGATTTGGTTTTATCTGGGTGATTATTTATAGCCAAGGATTTTCAGGTGAAATATACGTCTGATCCTGGAACCCCACACAATAGCCACTATCAGCCCAGTGCCTGACATAACGTGGCTGCTGAGTCTCACAAAAGGTTCAGCACCGCTAATTTAAAATAAACGCCACTTGTGCACCCAGCAGGAATGGAGATCAGACGTTCATCTTGATGGTGCGGGCCAAATGATTTCCCCGGAAAAATAAAATGCCTTGAAAGCAAGGCATTTCAGCTTAATATTTTTGAGGTCTCAGAATCATTTTGGGGTCTTGTAAAAAGCATCTTCATTTGTTCTGAGTTTCTAAATCCACCCCCACACAACATTGTACTGAAGTGGGCCCTGCTGTCAAGGTCATTCACAGAAGGGAGGCTCCATTGAAAGCCCATTTTGTGTTTTCACTGTAGACTCTGTGTTCCTGCGGGGCCTGTGTTCATGAGGGTGCAGAGTCAGTCTGTATTCCTTGTAACTTCCATAAATGCCTAAGTGACTTTGACTCCATGGGCAGAGAAAATGCTTGTCACTTGACATATATGCCTATGAGAGGTATGAGATGAATATAAAGCAATGCTGTTTTTATTCTATATTTTATTTTATATTTCGATGCCTGTGTAATATTTGTACATAGTCATGAGACAACATTGTTTCTGCCCATGAGATAGGAGTCTTGTCTACTCTCTGCTCCTGATCACAAAATAAAGTGGTCCCGTTGTCTTTAGGATCAGCAAACCCCCCATTGTTACTTGGTGGTACCTGGCCCCGCAGTGTCCAGGAAGGTCCACCCCAAGGCAGGCTCTGAAGTGCTGCAGCAAGTTGCTGCATGTGACGGTGACGGCCCAGCTCTACCTGGACGCTGCAGAGGCTCCTTCTCGGCAGGGTTGTTTATTCACTGGAGTGTGTCTGGGCCACAGCCATGTGCCGTTGCTCTTACTCGTGGAACGCACTGGGAGAGCTTCCTTTGGGTGGACTCCGCCATCAGCCTGCTCCTCGGCTCATGAGTGATCGTCTGCTTTCAGTGCTACTGATGGCGCTGAACCTGGACCATTTTTCGGCTGCTCGTGGATGACTCTGGGCATGCGTGGTTCTTCTTCCTTGTCCATCACTCTCTTAGTTGTCTGCTAAACCTGCATTTCCTTGCCGTTCGGCCTCGCTCACGGCAGCAGATTAAACTGCCTTGTGTTTCCTCCTGGTCACCCAGAGGCAAAGCAGGTACTTCTCAAAGATCTGCAAGCTCAGGCACCATCCGGGCACAGCTCTGTGTTCTCTCCAGCGTGTGGTAGACTACACACCTGCCTGGGCCACCTGCTTGGCCAACACTACAGGAAACAGGTGGATTCCTCTTCCTTTTCCCAAAGGACAGCCCTGCTAACCATGAAAACCTGCTCTTCTTCCAAGACTCCGTCACATCGCCAGCCCCATTGACATGTTCCCATTGACACCAGCCCTCCTCATGTTCCTTGTGCTACCTGAAACTCAGCCCTGCTCTCTTTCTGGTCCAGTGTGACCCTTGTGTTGTGGTTACTGTTTCATCACCACTTCTTAATGCCTTGGAGGCAGCCCTCCATAGGGCTGGAACCAGGTCATTTCTCTCCAATTTCTCCTCTCTCTTCTTTACATAGTAGGTACTCATTGGAGATTTGTGGATTGACTAACCCTAGAAGCTATAACAATACAGGACATTAGCTATTAAAGGCTGATTTCTGGAAATATGAAGATAGTCAAGAGATGTTTTATTTTTTTTTAATTTAATTTATTTTTTTAAAATTGGTTGTTCAAAACATTACAAAGCTCATGACATATCATCTTTCATACATTTGATTCAAGTGGGTTATGAACTCCCATTTTTACCCCAAATACAAATTGCAGAATCACATCGGTTAGGAGGTAAATTTATATAGTACAGTTTTCCCTCACTCGATTGCATGAAGGTTTGCCATGATAAGCCCTCTATTCATTTTTCTTAATATGGCTTTTCTCGCGGGCACACCATTCTTATTTGCAGACACTGTCTTATTTAAAAGATAATAAATGACATTATTAATATATAAAAGAAAACCCCACTTCTGGATGGATTAACTGTAATTCCAAGAGACTAAGTGGTTTATTTATACAATGAGAGCAACAGAACAGATTTTTCTTCGTGCCCATAATCTTTGCAATGTAGTGTGAGCGTGCCTATTTAATCTATTGCACCAAAAGCCTTTTCTTTTCCCGTAGGCATTGAGCCCAGGGAGATCTGCCCATGCAGAGGAAGATTGGCCAGCTCCATCTCTAGTTGTGCCTTTGTGCGGCTCTTACACAGTTTCAGTAGTAGACAAAGGAATAAACTAGTGGCACATGCCTGATCTGTAATTCCAGTGGCTTCTGAGGCTGAGGCAGGAGGATGGAAAGTAGCAAGTCAGCCTTAGCAACTTAGTGAGGCCCTGAGCAAGTTAGTGAGACCCTGTCTCAAAATTTAAAAAACCAACAAAAAAGGGCTGGGAATGTGGCTCAGTGGTTCTGCACCTTATGTTCAATCCCTGAGACCAAAGATTAAAAGAAAAGAAGAAGGACTGAACTATGCCATATCTTGCATATAAGAGATGTCCACAATCTGGAATCACTCTGGTTGATGTGTCATGGGGTCCTGACTCTGAAGCTCTTGAGAAGTCTCCAAAGGGACGTTTTGTTGCCCATCTTCAGATGGAAGAGAAGCTGTGCCTATACACAGGGTTCACCCACTTCTGTGGGTGGTGACTCCGTAGCCCTGTGTCCTAGTCATTGATCCCTGTGCTCCAGACTTGCTCTGATTGACCACATGGATGGAATGCCACTCTGTTTAAATATGATTCATTGATTTATAGAGAAGACAGTCCCTCAGGTGATAAAGCAATGGCCCCTTGCAGCACAGAGCTTCAGCTGGATTTGCTGACTGACACTGGAGGGTGTCACAGAGGCTAGAAGTCTCAGAGACCATAAAGTGCACGTGCACCAGCCCACTCCATAGCTCTCCAGCCTCTTCCTGCCTCCCAGGGATAGAGGATTCAGTGCTGAGCCGAGGGAAGGAACAGCCCATATTACTCTGCCCTGCTCTGATTACAGAAAATTCATATTGAACCAATACAGGAAACTCAGTAGATTCTACCACCAGGCCTAGTTCGATCCCCTGGAGCCCACCATCTTCTAATTTCAACACGCCTGAAAACAACAATTGTGTCCCCTCAAATTTTCCATGGAAAACACCTCTAATTCTTTCTTACAGTATGTGCTTTGGACTCACCTACCATCCTGGTATCTCCCTTCTGCATGTAACTGATTGGATTATATCCCTTTTAGACTAAAATCATAGAAAGTGAACCCTTATCTCAAAAGCAATCTTCATTAAACTGATATTGCACTATGAGACATTATTTTGTTTGGAACAGCAAGATATTTAAAGTTGTTAAGAGTTCTTTAATCCAGTATAACTTTCCCATGGAAGGATTTGCATGTATTATTGATGCTCACCATTTTGGGTTGGGCCTACACAAATGGACTGTGGTTTGGGCACTGAGTTAGGAGAGTGGGAGTAAGAGATAGAAGCGTTAGAAATCACACCCTGGTCTTTCTGGTTCTGTCTCTAGCAGCCTTCTCAATATTCTCCCCTGAAATTTCTCTTTTCTAGGCTATAAGTTTAGCACTAAACCTGTATCTAGCTTCTAGTGAAAAGGTGTGAGTCTTAGTTTCCAAAAGTACCTTCTCTCCTTGAGGCAGGCAGAGGTTCTCAAAGACTACTCATAAATTACATGGTCTATTTTCAGGAGAACACAGACTATTGTTAGATCAATTCAGCTTAAATTTACGGCAAGTGTCTCACCTATAGACATTGGTGTGATACAAAACAGAACACAAATTGCTAGTCAACAGCAAGTAGCAGATATTGGAAGACAGCATCTAATTCTCCAGTGTTCTTAGACATCACGTGGGCGTACTTGTCAGGAGAAGAAGTTGCTCCTGAGCTTGGGTGTGGAGTTGGCCCTCCTTTGTGTCTACTGGAACGGTGGTGCAACAAACAATAGTCAAACAATGTGGATTTGCATCTTTTTGTTAAACACTCTCGGCACTCGCACCAAAAGTCAAAAGATCCCAATTCATTCATTTTGTACAAAAATGAAGAATGACTCATACTGTTTCTACAACGACTCTTTTCACTGTTGGGACAGTATTTGCTCTTTCCCACCCTACTCCTGGCCCCCATTAGCTACATTTCTTTGATGCCAGACATTTATATTGGGTATATATGCCAAAGACTCCAATGCATTTACCCTACCAGCTTCCCTTCCAATCCTGGGCACAGAGTTAACCTGTAATCTCCAGACATCCTTGCAATAGTGGAGAATTGCCGAAGTGAATTGCCTGAAGTGATATCGGTTATTTCCAGGCTTGGACCATTCAAACCTTCTACATAACCATTAACCATCCCTCTTTCCTCGTCTGCTAGCCATCCATCAGCACTCAGGAGATCTTGGAAGTCATGTGTTTGTTAGAGATGACAAAGTGTCTATCAGCTTGGGTCCCTGCATAGCATCAGTCCAATTAGATTAACGGGAATGAGAAAGATCTTCTATTTTGCTAAAGAGCTGAGATTCAGGATTTTTCTCTTGTAGCTGATATCTAATTACAGCAGGGTTCTGCAGGGTTCCTAGGCCCTCAATGGATGCCAAAAGTCATGGATAGTACCAACCCCTACATATGTTATGTTTTTTCTCCTATACACATACACAACTATGAAAAATACATAAATTTTAATTTATAAATTAAGCACAGTAAGAGATGAACAAGAATAGCTAAGCGGGGTGCTGTGGTACACACCTGTAATCCCAGTGGCTTAGGAGACCAAGGCAGGAGGATCTCAAATTCAAAGCCAGCCTCAGAAAAAGCGAGGCAGTAAGCAACTCAGTGAGACCCTGTCTCTAAATAAAATACAAAATAGGAGCTGGGGTCGTGGCTCAGTGGTTGAGTACCCTGAGTTCAATCCCTGGCTCCCCGCAAAAAGAACCCCACAACAATAGCTAATAATAAAATAGAATGATATATAATGAAGTTATATGAATATGGACTCCATCTCTTCAAAGAGTCAAGACAAATATTAATATTTTCTCACTATCTTTGGCTGTAGGTAACTGAAGCTACAGAAAATTAACTTCCACTAAGTGGGGCAGGGACACTGTAACGCAGTCTCTTGCAGGACAGACTTATGCCACATGGCTACACTTACTGTTTATAAAGTGCTTGCTTCATCCTGGACATTGTGCTAAGAGCCTCATAGTATAACACTAAGTCTCACAATATCTCGGGGTAGATGTCTGTATTATTACCTTCATTTTATAGGTTGGGAAACCAATGTGCAAAGTTGATCAAGGTCACACAGTTAGTGTAGTGGATTAAATAGTTGTTCCCAGTTGTTCACTTTCTGCTCTGTAAGAGGAAGGTCTGACTCCACCTGTTCCTGCATGACCTGCAGTGCCTCACTGTGGATGGGACACCCACCTCCATCCCATTGAACATCACCAGAGGTGTCACATGTCACTTGTTTTGGTCAAGGGAATGGATCACTTGTGCCATAGCTAGGTAGGAATTTTAAAGGTCATTGCTTAATCTGACATTCTGCTCTCTGACACTGCAATAGAATGTTCCAGATTTGAGTGGTCCTTCAACTTGGATCCTTGAATAGATAAAACACAGAGGGAAGAGTCTCAACTGACTAGCGAAGGCAGGTAGCTTGGGGGAGTAATAAACCTTATCTCATAAGCCATTGAGATGCTGGATTTGCTGTCACTCACTGAGTCCATACCTCCCACCCCCC
>NW_025999968.1:57520025-57523135 GCF_001458135.2 Marmota marmota marmota
CAAAAGGGATACAGTTAGATCTCAGTGCAAATGCAGTTAGCGAAACCCTGATCATGATCATGGAGCAGCACCACCTGCCACGCAATTGACACACAAATTCCTGCTAGATGACATGAAGGAAATTTAAAGCATCACTAAAAAAAATAATTTCTCATCTGGACAGGAAAAAAAGTGCATACTGGCAATTTTGAAGAGGAAACTCCCCTAGCACCAGGATTAAATGTGATGTATAAATTTGTCTCTCAGGTTGCACATGGCATGGAGGTGAATTAAATCACCATGGATTAAATTCAGGGTTAACTTCACATATTGCAATTGAGAGAGGTGATTGGTGGACTTATTTCACTCTGTACAAGAAAGAGATTTGAATGGCTATTTTAATTTTGTACTGGGCACAAACATTCTTTGAGGTTTGGTTTAAGTAATTATTCAATTAAATAGTAAGTGAATAAATACATCTACCACTTATTAGAGGTGTGATATGCCTAAGGAAAGACAGTCATTTCTTTTTAAAGATGTTACTGTCCTTTATTTGAGGCAAATAATTTTGCTATTAATTAATGCTTTTAAATGATATAAAGTATATTTCTATCCTTGCACACTGTCAGAGGAAATTTAGAATGCCATTAGAATAGTAATGACAATTAAAATCATCTCTTCTTTGTATCATGTCTTAATTATTTCCAGAGATAATTATTTGTAATTATTCAAAATACATTTAAAGATGTATTTTAACTTAAATGAGTATGTATTATTTTTCTCTATCCCCAAACACTTTAACTACAACTCAAAAAGTGGACCCCATATAACAATAGTGTTTCAATAAAAATTCAATAATTTTCTAAAACTCTGGAGTGAATCAATTCTTTTTTGGCACTTACATGATAGTTACTATGAAGAAACAACAGATGTCATCTCAATAAGCTATAAGTCTAAATTCATTAAATTTCAACATCCCAACTTCATCAAGCTTCAAGTTCTAATACAATGATTTTTTGAAAGTTATCATCACTTTGAAGCTGATGAAAACAAATGCTTGTCTTTTCCTGGGCTTGCTTCCTGCCTCTTCCTCTGCCTCTCTGTGCTTGTTCCTCACTAATCACATGTCACTTACATATCACTTGATTAAGGGAGAGTTGGGGAGAAAGGGGGAGCTTTGGCTTGCTGACTGCCTTTCAGTGGGGTTCTCATTAACCTCCGACTCTTGATGGCAGCACCCTCTTCTGCCTGTGAAAATCAGTGGATGGGGTGAGGATTCCATATGGGGACATTCACTTATTTTAATCTCCAGTGGATTTTTCTATTGCATAGAACCTTTCATATATTTCAATCCTATAGAGTAGAGATAGTTTGTGAGAGGACAGGAAGGAAGGATGGTGAATTAAAGCATTTTCATATCTCAAAGGAAGTGGTGCACCTAAGTTAAATCATGACTTGGGTCATCAAAATGAAAATATAATTTACTGATGGTTCAAAAATACCAGGGTGAGGTGTCAAATATTTTATTTTATTTGCAAAATGGATCCAAACACACAGCGGTGAATTTTACTAAGTTGCCCTTCTTAAAGCAAGTTTTACCTGGAATGGGTAAATCAATTATTTTGGAGTATGCTACTGACTACATAACGACATAATTAATGACCCTTTGTTTAGTAAATAACCACCTAGGAAGAAAGCAACTCAGAGTTTGGTAAATTAGTGCTAAATCCATGAGCATGGGATCCACAGGAACTGAAGATTATTGATTGAGCAATTTCCATTCTTAGTTTAGTTACATGAATATGGAGCTTACCAGAACTAAAGATCGATTGAGCATTTTTTTACTCAAGTTACTTACATGCCTTTCCTTTATAAAAATTCACTAGAGAAATTGAATATTAGAATGTCTAACAACCTACATTCTTATGTAGCTTTATGTTCATAACTAATCTCTACTTCCCTTCTGCTGGTCATATCAGGTGGAACAAGGCCAACATGTAGCCACTTGGTTCAATCCTAACAATACTCTGTGTATCACTTCCTCTATTTTAGATAACAACTCTTTTGTAAATTAAATAATGGATAAACTTCTCAACACTCACCAGGTACTTAAATTCAAGAAATATTATGCTTTCATACTTTTGCCCAGGATTGGAGCAAATTTCTGTGCCCTTATTAGCTAGCAATCATTAAAACAGGACTGAAAGGTATAAACACATTGCTTTAACAGCACCCTGAGCACTCTGAATGCATTATCTTTGGAAAACAACAACACGCCCACAGTTGGAAAGCCCAGCAAGGAAAACCAAGATATTTCTTGTTTACCTTTATGAACAACAAGCCAAAACCAACTCAAGAGCCCATGCACAAGTGCACCATCAAAAGAGAAAAGCAGACAGGTATTTTAGAAGCCTTATCAACGTGTCCTACAGTTGCCAAACCTTGACGGTGCTCTGCCATTCTAACTGCACCTTATAACACCTACAGGCCACCCTTACAGGCTTTCTATTTAAACTGTGATCACCACCTTCCTCTACTATTGTTCCTCATTAGGATCTGTGTCCCCACAGATCTACTACCAAAGACAAGCAGGCGAGACCAGCTTCTGATGAGGTGAGGGCAGAATGGCTCCACGGACTTACCTGTTTTTCCCTGAATGAATATCCAAACGAAGTTGAATGACAATGAATCCTGCCCTTCTGCACAGTTTCTTCCTTGGTTTACTAAGAGAAACAACTCCTATGCCTGCAACCTTGGATGTGTAGCCAGCTTGCTCACATGCCGGTTTGAGGACCTGCTCACTGGCTCTCACCCCACCCTCTCCTCCTTTTCCAGTTCACCCGGCTCTGCTTAGAGTCCCTGCTTAGAGCCAACAGTTTCTCTGCCCTCTTGGGTCTTAGGACCCTACAACAGGATTGGTTGGCTGGTCTCTCACTAACCACAGTGCTGCCACACACCTTTCTGCCATCTATGCCTAGCAAAAAGTTAGAGAGGGGAGTGGGAGAGGGCGGGGAATCAAAGGATGCTTTTGTAAGCTAAAGAGACTTGGCTGAAGTTAGACAGCTCTCATCAGGGGCCGAGCCTGTGTGTGTGTGTGTGTGTGTGTATGTGTTTGCTCCTCCCCCCCCCCC
>NW_025999968.1:57524457-57528790 GCF_001458135.2 Marmota marmota marmota
AGGCGGGGGAGCCGGCGGGCGCAGAAACCACCCGCCACTCCAGCACGAAACTGGAAACGCGGGTCCTGGACGAATCTTTTGGGTTTAGTTCCCCAGACCCTACCTGTCACCCATGTCACTAGGTTATTCCTGGGGAAACACCTAGGAAGTAGGAGAGTCGAAACTCGCTGATCAGTTTTTGTCTGTTGGTTTTAAGGACTAGGTCTTTAGTTTGGGGAGGGGGCGTGAGGAGAGTATCAGGAGAAAGGGGGTCTGTCTAGTCTCTGGGACTGGGGCTGAAATCCCGGAGAGGTAGCTCCGGGCGCCAGAGCTGGAGCTTGCACATTGTCCTCTTGGCCGGGAGGGGGAGCAGCGAGCAAGCTAGGTCGGAGGGGAGGGGCCGCACCCCAGGGCTTTCCTTGCACCTGGCAGTGACCCACTCTGCGGGTCCACTCAGTCTGTCCTGTCCACCCCTACTGGGGCGTGGTACCAGCTGCTGCATCACCCCACACCCACTTTGGGTTTCAAGGAGACAAAGGATGTGATCTTTTCCAAGCATAATCTGGACTACTTGAAAAACTGAATTGGTGGGAACCCTTCTCTGAGAATCACCTGCTCCTGGCTTTGAGCTTAACTTGCATTGTATTGTTATTTCAGGGACATCTTGTAGGGCTCCCCTCCTGCATCACCTCTTTTTCTTGTGGTTGTTGCAAACAGTAGTTCTTCATTTCCAAGGGCTTCCTGCAAGTTGCTTCTATCTATGTACAGACCTTTCTTTTGTGCCATCATTTCCTTTTGGAGTCATAGATTGACAAGTAAATTGTAAAAGCAACTAAAACTATTGGTTTATACTTTTATAATGGGTCTTTCAATAATAGACAAAGTGGATTTCCTTCCACAAGACACAGAATCTTCATCCAAGAAGGTGACCCTATTCTATAGAAATAGCTCATCAAGACCTCATATTGCCAAGATAATGTTGTTCTACATTCACACATTCGAATGACACAGAAATTCCGCCCCTCAAGAACGCTGACTGCTCTCTAAAGATGACTTTGCCTTAATCGGCATCATGGAGGCACGGATCTTGGGAGCTTGTATTTGTTGTTGATTTTTCCCTGAGAGGTTGTAATCCAGCCTGGCTCTTACTTCTGAGCACATATCCCCCACACAGAAGATATTAGTATGTCTAACATGTGATTTTTATGCTCCATAGGGTCTGCTGGATCTAGTAATTGTGTCAGAGATAAAGATAAACAAGGAACAACTGGACCAAACAATCCCTGAGGGGCTCCAGTAAGGAGACAAGATGCAGGATTTTGGTGGAACAGCCCTGGAGCATTAAAAGAACAGCATATCTTGACAATAGTTGTCTAAAGAACACTCTATTTAATCTGCAAAGCTGCTACAGATCTGCCTGCTAATTTTGTTTTTGTATATGTATGTGTGTGTGTATGTGTTTGGATTTCCACCAGTCGAAGGGTTTCGCAAAATCTCTTTCTTACAAGACATTAGGTTGAATAAGAAAGTCAAGAACTGGAAATAACCTAGTTTTCTCCTTACATGCTTGGAAATCTCCCTAACTTAAAGCAGCTGCCAGCAAGGTGTGGGCTTCTGTTCTTTGAGAACGGCTAGGAGCACAAGATGGGTCACATTAGCATGCATGGGGTTTGATTAATGCCAGAGACAAGAACAATTGGCTTAACTAAATTCATTTCTTCCCTGGAGCCCAGACAGTGATCTGCACTGGTGTAACTAACAGGAATCTGTGGCAACATCTGAAAATCAGGAAGCTGTTTATCAGAGATGCAAATTGCCTTTACTCTGAGTTCTCTAGAGCTTGTCTCTCGAAGGCCTGTGCGTTGTATTCAGCATGTCTGGGGCCTCACTTTACACATTTGTTTTATGATTTCAGGTGAAGGCAAGGGAGCTATTTTGGATGGACCAGAGCTCCAAATCTGATATAAATGGTGGCTTTTAGGACTCATTGATTATTTTATATAAATGAGCCAGTACCTCTTCCACATATCAACTGCAATAGAGTCTTATTAGCTAGTAAAATTGACAAACTGAATTACCTGGACAGGATGTCATTTGTTATGGGCAATCTCGTTTTTTCCTCCTTTATCGATTGTGGTAATCTATAGCCCGGTCTAGTCTATCTCTCTGAGCCAGGCATACACATGGCCTTATCCTGAATAAGCTGCTACCACAGGTGTTTACTGGGGGTGGGGTCTGGCCTCTGTTTCAGGGCTTGTTGTAGATTTGAGGCCTTAGTGTGGTGTGGAAACCTAGTTCTTCCTTTCCCGTTCCTTGTCCACCTTTATACACTTGCACACCAATGCACATACAATCCTTAAAGTGTGAGGAAGGACATATTAGTTTTAAAAATACAATTTTGTTCATAAAAGGACATCTTAAAGAGTATCAAGAAAAAAGTTTTAAAATTATTCTATCTACAATTCTAATTCTAGTAGACTAAATGGATTTCATCCATATTTCTTAGTTAGGGACTCTCCATATACAGTAGTTGCACTCTTTTTTTTTTCTTTTTTCACTGCTTGTAAATGTAGAGATGCATTCTTAAGAAATATTCCCAGTGGCTTGGGAGGCTAAGGCAGGAGGATCGTGAGTTCAAAGCCAGCCTCAGCAAAAGCAAGGCACTAAGCAACTCAGTGAGATCCTGTCTCTAAATAAAATAAAAAATAGGGCTGAGGAGGTGGTTCAGTGGTCCAGTGCCCCTGAGTTCAATACACAGTAACCACACCCCCCCTGCCCCTCAAGAAAAAGAAATATCTCCAGGTATAGAAGATTAAGAACTTTGGTGAAGAAATGAGTTTCTTGTGGTCCCAAGCATGTAAGGTCTTTGGCACTTCTATTCCCAATTATTCAGTGACTACTTCCACTTTTCCTGATCCATTTTCATCTCCTACACATTTCCCTTATTTTGGAGCTATCTATATTCACTAGTTTAACTAATCTTAAGTTAGAACTACTTTTAAATGTTTTGACATTATATATTTTTAGTTTGATTTCATGATGATGAGAGGTGTAGTCCAGAGACTCATTTGATAGATTCTTCCTTATAATGTTCGATTAGTTCACTGTGTAGCAGGTTCAGCCTTTTTAATCACAGTTTTCACCCAAGAATTCATTAAAGTGCAATTTAAAAAAAAAATCATAATAGCTTCAAATGCATTTTGAAAGCCCACGGGAGATAATGATTACAAACAAGGAATCATAAAGGAAACCTGGTTTCCTGCCTATTACAAGAAGTGATTCTAATTAACATTACATCTGTACAAAAGAAATACTCAAGGCCAAAATAGGGGAATTGAATTTGTAGGATGCTCTTTCTGTGGTTAATCATTTGCTAAAATGCCCAGAATCTTTAAAAAAAAAAATTAAACAATACTCTTAGAAAAGAGGCTCTGAGCTGGAGAGCATGTGAAGGTCCCTCTCTGTGTGATATTATAATTGTGAGTCACTTCTGTGGTCACACGGGACATCCAGCAATAGGCCACACATGGACCACGTGGCTTTCAGCAGAGGGGTTACTCTTGCCCAGAGTTCCCATGCTTCCATAGCTCTCCTGGAAGGACCTGACCT
The DNA here is from genome assembly GCF_001458135.2 of Marmota marmota marmota. Classification (NCBI taxonomy): domain Eukaryota; kingdom Metazoa; phylum Chordata; class Mammalia; order Rodentia; family Sciuridae; genus Marmota; species Marmota marmota. Next base: position 57,528,046 of record NW_025999968.1, read on the forward strand.
ACTTCCTCCCCAGAGTCACAGTAGAGTCCACTTCCAGTTTCCAGATCAGCCTCTAGAAGTCTAAAGCAAGATTCAAATGCTTAGGCAGCCCCAGACTCCAGAAGACAGGTCCAGTGATGGGCTGAGGTGGGAGTTCCCTGCTGTATCGTTTTATCTATAAAATGGTGTTGCTTTTTCTTTGGGAAACCGATTCTGAGATGGAGTTCAGTGTGCTGTTTAGTAGGGACATTTCTAAAGGATGCACTGTCCATGATATCAACACCCAGGGAAGGTAGTGAAGAATTGGGCTTCACATTGTCTGATCCCATGGAGAGCTCTAAGCTAAAACAGCCCATTAGAGTTGTCCTGCACAGAACCCAAATAGCCTCTACCAGTGACCCAGGCTGGCTCCCTGTATCTGACAGACAAAGGCTGTCTACAGCAGCCTTCTAGGAGCTAGGCCGCGTCCTTCCTTGAAGTGGGATCTGGCTCATCTCATCCACACAAATGGCAGGTCCATTGGCCATTGGTCAGCCCACTGCACCTTGGTCTGTATTTGTTCTTCTTACTTGAATGTTCTCAGTGGTACAGAACACTTCCACATGGGATGAGTTACATGCAGTGGGTTTATTACTAACACTGACGCAATGAGAGACAAGACAGCCCAAGGTTTAGGGTAAACTGGTAACCCCAGGCTCAGGAAAGCTGACCAGAGTGGACAAAAATCTCATCTTTGTGTGTCCCACTAGCACCATAGTCGGGGCGG
>NW_025999968.1:57529716-57584435 GCF_001458135.2 Marmota marmota marmota
CCGTCCCCACTGAGACCTAGCCATAGGTCGGGGGCGGGGGGGGGGGTACTTCAGAGGAAAGCCTGTGTATAAAACCCCAGGGCAACAAGATTCACTGGGCTAAAGTTGAAAGATGTCTTATTTCTAGGGGAGCAGGAGAGCCCACGCCCTTCCAGCCAACGCCTCTGCATCTCAGGACACTACATTCCCAGGATGTTCTGCAGTTGTCCTCAAGAAGTACAAGTGAGAGATTTCACCCCGTGGATTTTCCAGCAATAACACATACAAAAATACAGCACAGGGTCTGTTGTGCCGTCACTGCTTCACAAATGCCAGCTGTTGGTTAGTTGTAGACGCTCGTCATCTTCAGGATTAAGAAAAGTGAAGTTGTGTGCTTTCATGCAGGTCAGGATTCATACCCACCCAGTTTCCAGTCCACTGAGATGTCAACCGCAGTTTCAAGTTCCTGTACAGTTCTGAGAATGCTCCTTATTGTCTCTGATTAGTTAACAAGTCCCAAGCCTGAATCAATTACTGGGGCCACAAGGAGCTCTGCTACGTGTTCTCTCGGAACCTAATGTCCATTTCACTCACTTCTGATACCTGACTCGGGAATGCAGCACATGTGTCATTGCTCAGTGGGAGTCAGGGTGAGGCTGGAGGAGCAGGTGGGGCACTGCACTGTGCTGCTCTCCAGATCAGAGGGCCCCGGAGGCTCTGGTGTTAACTGCTGTTGTTGGTGGTATTCAGTTTCTTGCCATCCTAGGACTAAGGCCCCATTGTCTTACTGGCTTGTAGTAGGCGGGCAACTGTACCTGGTGTTGAAAGTCTGTCTGCATTCCTTACCACATGGTCCTTCCATCTTTGAGCCAGCAAAGGGACATAGAATCTATCCCACATTTTGTTCTCCTACTTCTTCTGCCAGCCAGGGAAAAAACCTTTTCTTTCAACAGTCAGATGTGATTCATCAGGCCTACCTCTATCATCTCTTTACCTTAGGATCAACTAATTTAGGATCTTAATCATCTCTGGGAATTCTGTTTGCAGCAACCCTTAGGTAACATTGGATGGCCACCCAGGAGGAGTGTGTAAAGCAGGGCCAGGACCACTGGAGGCATCTTAGATTCCTGCCAACCACACCCTCACTTCTTAGAGTTTTTATTAAATGAGGCCACACCTGGGTAAACAGTGTGTCAAAGTGAAGTTTTGATGAAGTTTCTGCTGATCTGCTGAACTGCTTCATCGGTGTGAAGCGCAGTGGAAGGCAGCTGTTCCACTTTCCTCTGAATCCTCCTCTAGTTGTCCAACTAGCTGGCCAGGTGTGGGTGTTTAGCCTTTTTAAAAAAATTTTTGATTGGTTTTGTTTTTTAAATACATGACAATGGAATGCACCACAATTCTTATTATACGTATAGAACAATTTTTGGGTGTTAGCTTTGTGATGTCAGTAAGACACTCTCACCAAGGCCAGAGGCGATTAGAACAGGCACAAGGTTCAGTTCACTCCTGTGGGGGTCCAGCATGGGACTGTGATTCCATCACTATGGCACATCTCCAGACGGTCCTAAGGGCTGTGATCATAGTAGTGACTGTCTTTTCTTGCACCAGCTTGTCCCTATGTCAACACATTGCTGGATGGACTTCCTCACCTGGACAAGTGACTCCAACCTTCCTTGATTACACTGGGGATGTTGGTGGTATGGTCATTATTAAGTTGTCATCGTTTTTCAGGCCTATTTAGAAAAGGAGTAATAAGAGGTTCAGAGCTGGGGGCCTTCAGAAGGTGGTTAGTTCAAGGTGATGTCAATGTCCTCGATAGATTAATCCACTGATGGATTCATGATTTAATGGGCTATTGGGAAAGTGGTTGAAACTTGAGGAAGTGAGGCCTGGCTGGAAGAAGTAGGTCACTGAAGATGTGCTCTGGAAGGCTATATCTCGTCCCCAACCCCTTCCTCTCTCTCTCTGCCTCCTGGTTCCGTGAAGTGAGCAGCTTTGCTCTACCATGCGGTTCCTGCCATGGTGTTTGCCTTGCTTTGGGCCCAGTGTGATGGAGCTAAGTGACCACGGACTGAAACTTCTGGAACCATGAGCCAAAGTACATCCTTCCTCTTGTATGTTGATTTTATCAGATATTTTGTCACAGAAATGGAAAACTGACTGATACAAGAAGCAATTTTTTTTTTGGTAAATAATATTAAATAATAATGTTTAGCAAATATTTATTATTATTAAAATAATATTTATTATTCCCAATACCATTGGTATTGGCCACTCATTCTGTGCGTCTGGCTGTGAAGTGACAGCACATATATTGCTTGCCAGTTTAAAGCACATGTCACACCCAAATCCAAACCTCACCCGATGCTGACCCTCAGCTGGTGCTGTGACAGAGCTTCTAGAAGACCATTCCACTGTTCTACCAAATAGCCATTTTCTGGACATGAGGTAAGCCCAGTGAATTCCATTGTCACAAGCCCATTTTCACAATTAACTTACTACATAATTGACCCTTGCTCAGAGAGATACTGTGGGAATGGACAAGGCAGAAGTTGTTCTAGCAGAGAAGCCCAATGGAGGAGTCCCCACTAATCAGTGACTCAGTCACAAAGTGGCTGCCTGTCTCCTCAAAGCATGGCGCCATCTGCAGGGGAGAATGGGCCTTGATCTCCTCCTCTTCTGGACCTGGGCATCCCAGGGGGACTTCTTCCCACACTACATGACACTGACTCCCAGTCCCAGTGACACAAATCAAGGTTTATCTGTACCCCACACCCCACACCCCCTTTCTTTCCATTCTATGGAGGTAACTTAAACCACCACCTGAATACCTGTCTGTGGAGGACTGCTCTTTCCCACCATCTTTCTTGAGTCCACTTTTGTCTGGTATAAATGAATCAGGGCTTCAGTTTTTCTTTCTTCTTGAACAGGTTATAGAAACTCACAGTTCAGCCATAGCATATGTTGATAAAAAAGAAGCAAAGTGGAAGGATCAGGTAACACTGATTTCAGGTCTCATTCCTGTGCGGCTGACTTAAACTTTCCATTCTGTCGGGGCCCCAGGTCCTATATACCTGTGCCAGATGTCACACTAATGGCCTCCAATGAACCATCTGGAATCCAGGCCATCTGTAGACCCCGCTCACATGGACTCAGTGCTGGGACACAGTGGCTTGGCTGATGGGACCTCATCAAATATAAATCTTCTGCCCTGGGGCTAGCCCTCTTGGAACTCGGCTCCCGAGGCTGCATGGCCTCCTTGAGAATGGAAGACCTCTGGGTGGGAGAAGCCCGGCCCTCTCAGGTGTCCCAGTTAACCCTAGCCCCTGGTGGCCCTCTAAGGAAAACCCAGCAGGAGAAACCTCCAACCCATCTACAGAATCCTCTGAAATCATCACCTACAACAATTCAGTCATAGAAAATACACCTGCAGCTGTACGTGGTGACACACACTTGTAATCCCAGGGGCTTGGGAGGCTGAGGCAGGAGGATCGAAAGTTCAAAGCCAACCTCAGCAAAAGCAATGTACTAGGCAACTCAGACCCTGTCTCTAAATAAAATATGAAATAGGGCTGGGGACGTGTCTCAGTGGTTGAGTGCCCCTGAGTTCAAGAGGATTCTAGGTAGGATGTTAGTTACACATTAGAAGGAATTGAGGGGGGGGGAGAGGAGGGAAGAGGAGAGGAGAGGAGAGGAGAGGGAGGGAATTGTTCTGTTTGGGGAAAGAAAAAAGAGGCAGAACCTGTTGGTTAGAAAATAAGTGTTTCTCATCCCCAGTCTTTTTTTTTTTTCTTCTTCCAATTGGTGAATCAGTCTCAAACTAAGGAATAGTCACAGGATAAGGATCAAATGAAGAATGTGGCTATGGGAGTCCTAAAAGGTTCAAGGAGGTGTCTGGTTCCTTCCTCAGTGAGGCAAAAACAGTTTTTAAAAATCTTAGGAACTGGGCTGGGGATGTGGCTCAGAGGTTAAGCACCCCTGGGTTTAGTCCCTAGTACAAAAACAAACAAACAAACAAACAAAAAACCACAACAACAACCTTAGGGGCATGGCATCCTGCAGTGCCCCAGGAGGCTCAGAGTAGAGAGTGGTCTGTCTTGAAAGAAACCATGGCTTCATGGGGGTGAATCCCAATCGCTCTTGGAAAATTCACAGTGTATTTAAAGGGGTTTGCCAAATTGAATTAAGAGACAGAATCCCTTTAAAACATAAAGTTGGGTCCCCCAACTTTCCACAAGCAGGAGAGAGCCCCACGTGTGTGAAAACACAGGTCATTTCTGGTGGAAAACAAAGGTCTCTCGGAGGGCAAGACGAAGATCGTCCTGAAGAAGGAGCCAAGAACTGGGAGAGCTGAGCCTCAATCGTGGAACATTCCTGCCCCAGGGAGGGAGTCGACCCGTGTTTCTGGTTGTATTTTGGAATTGCTGTGACCAGTGACAGCTGTGTGCCTCATCACCTTTTTAATAAATGAGAATATTGAATGCAATTATCTTGCTCTTGCCTCAACATTGTTTGCTGGGTGTATGGGGCAGATAATGTGACCTTTTAGTTCATGAGTCTCTAGATTAAGAGTTGCTGGTTTCAAGGAGCCCCCTCTGCTTCTGGATAAAGATAAAGGATCCTAAACCTCCATCCTATAACATTACTGGGTGAGACTCTGGGGTGGGGATGAATATATTTTGCATATGGGGGGGCAAAGGGATCACTGGGGAAGGTGAGGACTCAGGAATGCTGATCTTAAAGATTTCCCCGTGAGGCCACAGAGGGGTGAGGAGTGCCTAGGGGTCTTGGCCATTTGCTTAGGCAGTGTTTTCATACCCTCCAGACCTGATGGACCCATTTTATACCTCCATGCCAATGGTCCCCCATGAATCACACCACGCCCTGTGTGCCCAGGCAAGACCAACAGGAACTCACAGCAGTGTCTCCGTTCTATGATGCAATGCTCCTGCAAACATACAATCTAGGGTGGTTCCACATGTCATATAACAGCAATGCATGGGGAACAGTTTGAATTGTGTGGTCACTTGGTGATCCCAGGTGCACGTGCTTCATTTCCCAGAGTCCTAAGTCAGGCAATGCATTTCAACTGGAAACGTGGCTTTAAGCCCAAAGCATGACTCTAAAGGAACCTGACAGTGTTTTCCTCTATTGCCCTGTTTGAGGTAAGTAGACGCACTGCGGGGTCCTTCCTCAAAGGATCTGACATCTTTATCCCCACCAAGGGCCTTGGGTAGAGCTGACTAGGGTTTTGGAACTGGAAAAGAGGCTCTGAATCCCAAGAGGGCAACTTGAGTTAGGATCAGACCCTCCTTCCATTTGAGTATTTCTGATTTTATAGGCAGAGCAGTCACCTAGAAGAAGCATCCACTTGATTCTTATCGATCCCATGATCAATCAGATCAAAATGTCCATCGCCATTCTATTCCTGAGGCTTACTGTGGAAAGCAAGTTCTGGTTATGACTTCTAAAAGTATTGTCATTGGATGTAGGTGTATAGTTTGTTTTGTTTTGTTTTGGGTGCCTTACTACTAGTGATTCTGATAGACTATAGATAACAGAACAGTAAGAGCAGAAGGAATCTTGGAAGAATCAATCCTTAATCATTAAAGACTAATTCAGTAGACAGAGAGTTACAAAGATCAGGAGTCACTAGGTCGTAAACACTATCACTGTTTAGTATTGGAAAGGCTTGAAGATGTGGGGATGTCAGATTCATGTACAGGAGCAGCAGACCTCTGCTTATAACAGGGCAGTCTTCAAAAGTGTGCGTTGCTGTTTATTCACCTACTTTGCTTTGTTAGCCTTTATGCCTGAGCACAGAGAAGAACGCCACTTGCCCCTCTTTCTTTACATGACCACAGCTCTTTCTTGATTCAGAGAGAGACAGTTGGGCATCAAAACCACAGTCATTTCCTAATACATTCAACTAAATGAATTTACTATAATAATTGAAATAATTTTGGAGCACACTTACTTAAAAGGAAGTGAGAAAAAAATGCAACCCCACTCCTTTAGGCAACCATATACAGGTGATATGAACAGCGCAAGCCCAGCCATCTCACCCTCATGAAATGGCCTTGAAATGGCCATGAAGCATGAAAATGGCCTTGCCCATGGCTGGCTTTAAAGGTTTAGAAGCAGGACAGGGTCTGACGTGCAGTGTGCACCGAGGAAGACCTCACTAAGACATGGATATGGGCCATCCATTTCTTGGAGGAAGCATAAAGGTTTCTTTCTATCTTTTGATTTCTCTACTAATTTATGCTTTTTCCTTTAGATATTGACTTCACAGCAAGGGTCATGTAACTTGATTTGAAACAGTGTTAGCTGTAAATCTGTGAATTTACAGAAATGGAAAATTCTATTTTATCTTGCCTTTTCCTTGAACTAATCATATACTTGCTTCACATTTAATGATAAATTCTGAGAATGCCAAAGGACTTGGAGCTATTAATTGGACTGCTGAAATATTCATCATGCTCTAGAAGAAAAAATAGTCTTGGAGGATGTGTTCTTAAGCAGCTCTATTTAAAAAACAACAACACGGTTCAAAACAACAACAACACACACTGCTGTACAGGAGAATTCTCCACCTCTATAGCTATTGACAGCAATCCAACCAGCCATGTTTTCAGGTAGAATTTCTGCACTGTAACTACGTTATATTTTTAACTAGAATACCCCCCTCCCTTTTTCTTCTCTCAGATTGTGACTACAGAGAACAAAGGCCTTGGAATGAGAGCTTAATCAAGCCATTCTGAGAATGATCTTTTTCCTAGGGTCTCTTGTGTGCTCCAGGAACAGCTGTATATGGTAGACTAGGAGCCGCCACTGTTGTTCTGCACAGCCCCATATGGAAACCAACTCAACGACTTCAGGAGGAAATGCTTCAAGTTGTTAGTGTCTTTTCTTGCTGTGTGTTTGTGATAAGTGGTGTTTGCTCAGAGAGAGATGTGTGCATGAATGTGGCATTGCCCTGGTAGAATGCCATCAACCACAGAAGCAGGTGTGACTGGAATTTGATCTGGAACCACCATAATCCCACCCATAGTAGATTCCCTCCTTGAGGTCTATCCTTGGGGTAACCAAGTTCCTTTTGTTAAACTATCTGGGGTTTTTCACTGGTATCTGGTTGGTTCTGAGCTCAAGTTCAGGTTGAAAGATTCAAGTTCAGGAAATGTACTCATGGTGACAGGTGAATTGCTGGCCTGGTTGTTTTCGGTTTTGGCGGTTCCCTTGTCATGGAGATGATGTTCCCCAAGAGGTGGGGTAAAATTCCCAGGGGGAATCTTGGACAAGAAGTTTTAGAGTGCAACACTATTGTGTGGATGCTAAGAGCCACAGCCAAGTAATATGATGCATGGCATTTTTGGTTGAAAGCAAGCCATTGAGATGATATGATTGTGTTAAGATCTGCATTCATATGGATATTGGACTCCTGCTGTCCACCTCGGCCTGCTATGGGACTCCTGGAGAGTTCCCATTGGTTGGGGAAGTGCGGTAGGAGGGAATTCCGGGGGAGGGACTTCCCGTTGGGGTGCGGGAGAAGGCCGCGTGGGTTGGTCGGCAATCTTGCCGGGAGCATACGGGGCATTGGCGGCAGTTTCAAAAATAAAGTTTGTTCCTGCTTGAGTGGCTCGTGATTTTGTGCCCAGCCAGACTGCGGCATGTGGAGGTCTACCTATGGGGCGTGTTGTGAGCAAAACTTAGGTCTTCTCTGAGTTCCGGGAAGTCTCAGGAACCTAGCTCTCCCTTTCCTCCAATCTCCCCATAGAGGTCCTTCTACACTGGACCCAGAGAGGAAAGGGGAGTTGGATAGAGAAAATGGTGGTCTGTTCTACCTGATTCTGACGGAGGTGGAAGGACCAGTTTGTTATTGAAGACCATCCTCCTGGCTCTAGGATTCTAGAAGGTGGTGCTGAGGAACAGCTCCCAAATGGACAACTCAGAAGGACTCAGGTCATGTCCTTCTGCTTTCCTGCCAGGACATATGAAGACTCACAGAAGAAGAGACTTCTGAAGGGGCTGAGAGCAGAAGGAAGATTGGTTGATGTCGGGTCATTTCCAGGCTAACCACACACTGTCAGCCCTGGCCACATAAGAAACTAGTCAGTAGTAATGAGCATGTGTGGACCAGCAAAAGACATAGCTGGGCCAACTCACCAACGTGTGAAGATCTGAGGAGGACTGAAGCATTTGGCATGTATATTCTCATCCCCAGTGAGTGATCACCATGTCAAAATAAGAAATGAAGATAAAAGCCAACTTTGAATGTGGATGTTTTTAATGCTATTGAATTAGATGATGAAGCACAGTATAGCTTAAAATATGAAATGATTACAATTGTGCCAAAAGAATACAATTTGCACCAATATCAACAGGGTAAGCACGCCAGTGAAAAATTACCCCTTTCAAAAGGGAATTCCCCTTTTTTATTAGTACACTCATATCACAAGAAGTTTGTTCAATTATTTGTACCAAGCTTTAAGTTTTGTCAATTGTGGAAATTTGTTTTCTGTCTTATGAAAGTTCTAGTATGATACCTTTGATTTTGCCTCTTAGATCATGAAGCACACAATATTTCTATGCAATCATTTGCAGGAAAAGTTTGCGACTCCTGACCTAAATATATTTAGATACAAATCATGCTGATAAATCGAAATCAATATTTTAAAGTGTCAGTTCTCTTCATGTTAAACCAAAGACTCAGTGAAGAGCCAAGCAAAATATGAGTAAAAAGTTTTTTAGAAATTTACCAGCTGATTTGTCAAAGGAGCTAGAAAACTCAAAACAATAATGAAAATGGAAAGATGGAGCATGTGCAGAACCTGGTTTCAAAACTTACTGTAAAGCCACAATATCAAGATAATATGGTATGTTAAATACCACAAACACAGATAAGGAAGAATGCAGAATCCTGAAATACACATCACACTTTTGGCAACTGAATTTTGGCAAAGATACAAAGGCAAGCCAAAGAAGAGGGCTTGGTCTTTTCAATAAATGTTCATGGAATAATGGAAGACCCACCTATAGATACAAAAAAATCAACCTATAACTTGCACCATGTAAAATAATCAACTCAAATAGAATATAGATGTAATTTTAAAGCCTGAAACTAATAGATTTCTAGAAAAATACATTGAAGAAAATATTTATGACTTTGGATTAGGTAAAAAACAAACAAACAAAGTACCTCATATGTATGATGTGAAAACCATGTCTCATAAAATAAAACACCAATACATTTGAATTAATTAAAGTATTTTGTTTTTTGAACATTGTTAATAAAATAAAAAGATAATCAATAGGCTGGGAAAATTCTTACGAAATATGTATAATACAAAAATTTGTAACCAGAATATATAAGAAATTTTCAGAATTCTATAATGAAAAGGCAAATAATCAGTGATGGATATGTTAATTAGCTTGCTATAACCATTCCACAGTGCACACATTTATCAAAACATAACATTGTACTCCAGAAATACATATATTTTTAGTTAACAATTAAAAATAAATAAACATTTTAATTTTATTTATATAAAGAAATAGACAAAAGTTTCAATAGACATTTCACCAAAGAAGATGCATGAATGGTGAAGTCACTTGGAGAGGTGCTTGTATTAGATAAATGAAGGTTAAAGTTATGAATGAGATATACTTATGGAAGTATTCAATGGAAAGAAACCAGACAAAACCAAGTGCTGGTAAAGAGGTAGAGAAATTGGAGCTTTTGTGTATTTCTGTAAGGATGCAAAAGTTGCAACCACATTGGAAACCCGTTAGGCCATTTTTTATATAGATAAACATACTATTACCACAAGACCAAGCAATCCCACTAGTATTGTTTACTCAAAGGAAATGAAACCTTATGTTCACAAAACAATCTATAGTTGGAATTTTTAGAGCAACTCTATTCATAAAAGCCAAAGCTTGGAAACATTCCACTTGTCCATCAATAGGGGAATACAAAAGCTGCTTTCATTCATGCTGCAGAATACTAATTAGCAATACGACCAAACTATCCGTGGTACATGCAACTACATATATGAATCTCACATGTGTTATGCCAAGGGAGAGAAGCAAGACTCACATGGCTACATGATATGCAATTCCACTTATATGACAGTCTCAAAAAAGGTGAGCCATGGGAACTGGAAGCAGATTAGTGGCTGCCAGGGCCTGGGATTGGAAGGAGGTCCACTACACAGAGATACCAGAGAATTTGAGGACTGTTCTATATATTGATTTTGGCAATAGTTTCAGGACTATTTGTGTCTGCCAACGCAGAACTATACAACTAAAAAGGATAATTTTTATGTATGTAAATTACACCTCAGAAAATTTGACTTAAATGAAGGCAAAATCAAGACATTTCTGGATAAAGAAAGAACACTGAAATAAATTATTGGTAACACACCTGTGCTACATTGCTAAAAGTAATCCTTCAGGCTAAGGGAAAACGACAGCAGATGGTAACTGAGATCTGCAGGAAGGAATAAAAGGACTAGGAATGGTGAATGGATGAGGAGTGAGGTGGGGAAGGAGAGCTAGAAGGGAGAGGGAGAGAGACAGAGGGAGAAGGGGAGAGAGAGGGAGAAGGAGATGGGGAAGCAGAGAGAGGGAGACTGAGGGATGATTTTATCTTCTTAAAGAGACCGATGACTATTGGGGGCTTACTGTATAAATGTGTAATATATATGAGCACATAATATGTGGGGAACTACTGAAATAAACTCAAAGTTTCTACATTTTACTGGGAGAAAGTCGATATTAACTTCAGAAAATCATAACATATTGTAGATGCATGTTGTGATCAGGAGATCAACAACTAAAAAGAAAAAGGCAAAGAAATGTAACAAAGATGTCATTTGAAGAAATTAAAATTGTATTCTAAGGAATATTCAACACACAACAAAAGTAGTAAACAAAGGATAGGGCAAAAAAAGGAGGATAAAAATGACCAATTCACAGGTTTAAACCCAATCACATGCATACATGATTATATTAAATATGAATACATAAAGACTTTAACCAGGTATTGTTACCATGAAAAATCAAGTTAAATGCAAAGGTATAAATCTCCCCAAAGTAAAAAGATAAAGAAATTATATAAACAGAAACACAAGGGGCTTGGGTGGTTGTTTTAAATCACACAAAATAGACTCTAATATCAAGAAGATTACTTGAGAAGAGATGTTTTGGACTGAAAACAGCAGAGAGAAGAAACAATCATAAATGCTTGCAGACCTGATGGTGAGCTATAAGATGCTTGAAACAAATGCTGACAGATTGAGAGCAGAAACAGCCAAATCAAGAATTCTAGTTGGGGGCTTCAGTCCCCCTCTGGCAGAGATTGGTACGACATGTAATCTGCAAACTGGCAAGGAGGTTGGCCAGTTGGCCACACTGTCAACCAGCTGAGCTAAGTGACAGCTGTAGAGCACTTTAAGCAACAGCAGATCACATTCTTCTCGAGCCCAGGGAACATCCATTCAAACAGACCATGTGCTCAGTTATGATGTGCAGGTGCCACAAAGTTAAAAGTGTTGAGATTGCACACAGCACTTCTCTCATCACAGCGTCAGATAGGAATCAAGCAGAGGAAGAGGGAACTGCAAATTCCCCAAGCATGTGGAAATAATAAAATAAATGAATATGCAAATGTAACAACAAAACTTGTTGTGAAATGTTGCTAAGGCAAATCTTAGAGCATATAGCTTTACCACAGAAAAAAGACTCAAAATCAGTGTTCAAAGCTGCTACCATAAGAAGCTAGGAAGAGTATGTCAAATCCAAGTAGAAAAAAATAAAACAACTAAAATCAGAATGGAAATCAATAAAATGTAAAACATAAAAAAATAGATTAATAACAAACCTAGTTTATAAAAGTATTTAAAAAACTAGACTAATCTTTAGTTGAGAGAGAGAGAGAGAGAGAGAGAGAGAGAGAGAGAATAGACACATTATTGATACATGGATGATACAGACTAGAGGCATTTAATGATCAGAGAATGTGATGAACAATCTTATGCCAATAATTTTGGACTCTTAAATGAAATAGACAAATTCCTTAAAAAACAAAAATTATTGAGACTGACTCATGGGAAAAAAAGAAATAAAAAAATGTAAATATCTCTAAATAAAGTAAGATGATTGAATTATATTTAAAATATCCCCCCTCCCAAATCAAAATGAGTTTGGTGGTGAGTTTTATCAAACATTAAGGAAAGAAACAATGACAATTCTCTTTCAGTAAATAAGAGAGAAAGGGATAATTCTAAATTCATTTTATGAGGACCATATTACTCTGATGCTAAAGTCAGACAAAGACATCATAAGAAAATCAGAGATTAATATACTTCATGAACATAGGTGCAAAGGTTAACCAATTGAGTTCAGTATTATGTAAAAATAATACAGCACAACCAAATGAATTTTATCTCAAGAATTCTAGTTTGGTTTAACATCCAAATATCATTGATACAATAAACCCTATGTGGTAATCAGAATAAGGTCTCCCCCAGAGATGACCTTAACCTTGTCTAATCTAAATCTCCAGAGCCTATGAATACATTGTGTCCTGTGGCAAAAGAAACTTTGTAATGTGATTGGGGTTAGGAACCTTGATATAGGAGTTTATCCTGGATTATACAGTTGGGTCCAAAGTAGTCATAAGGGTCCTCTGAGGTGACAGAGGAAGGCAGAAGTAGATATGACTACAGAAAGACAGGACAGAGTGAGAAGGACTTGGTTCACCATTGCTGGTTTTTAATATGGAAGACATTCATAAGTTAAGGAACGTGGGAGATTCTAGAAGCTGGAAAAGGTAAGAAAATAAATTCTCATCTAAAGTTAGAAAAAAAAGCAATCTTGCCAACATTTTTATTTTATTCTACTGAGACCCCTTTTAGATTTCTGAACCACAGAGCTGTAAAATAAGAAACTTGTGTTGTTTTAAGCCATTAAACTTATGGGAATTTACTAAAACAGCCATATACCATATTAATGGAATAAAGGGAAAAAACCCAAATGATCATCTATATAGATGCAGGAAAAAAAGATGCTGAATTTCATCCTTTCATCATAAAAACTCAGAAAACTAGATATAAATCCTGAAACACATAAAGAGCATCTTTCAAAAACCCTACTGTTGGCATTATATTTACTAGTGAAGGACTGAATATTTTCTACCCAAGATCAGTAAAAGGATAAAAATGTCATGTAAATCAATGGATGTGTAACTGATGTGATTCTGCAATCTGTGTATGGGGTGAAGGTGGGAGTTCATAACCCACTTGAATCAAAGTGTGGAATATGATATGTCAAGAAATTTGTAATGTTTTGAACAACCCACAATAAAAAATTAAAAAAAAAAGGATAAAAATGTCAACTTATCACTTCTCTTCAACATTTACTGGGGGTATCCTAGTGAAATAAGACAAAGTAAAGAAATAGAAGGCTTGCATATTGAAAAAGAAGTTAAGCTGTCTTATTTGCTGAAGACCTAATTTGGTATGTAGAAAATCCTAAAGAAGCTATAAAAAAATCTACTAGAACTATTATGTAAATTTAGCAAAGTTGCAGGCTGCCAGACCAATATAAAGAAATCAGTTGTACAATATGTATTAAAAAAATATATATTTTTTAAATAGAAGATTATTGGCAATATCATAAAAACACACCAAATTAATCTTAAGAAAATATGTGCAAGGCCAGTACCCCAAAACTACAAAACATTGCTTGGAGAAATTTAAAGACCAAAGTAAATGGAGAGTATACCATGTTCATGGATTGGAAAATTCTATAATATAGACATAATATTTCTTCTCAGATTGTCTTGTAGATCAATGTCAACGAAAATCCCAGTAACCATTTTTGGGAATCAACAAACCAATTATAAAATTTATGTGGCAAAGTAAAGTATCTATAAGAGCCAAAATGATTTTACAGAGAAATTCATTATTTAGAAACTTATTATGAAGATATGTTATATGTGGTCACACATATAAATGAAATACAATTGAGAAATAGACCCACGCTTACATATTCCATCGATCTTCAAAAAAAGGTGCACAGGGCATATGCCTCTCTTTTCAATAAATAATGCTGACATAACTAGATATCTGCAGGAGGCAAAAAAGAACTTGAGTCTTAACACATATACCCCAACATTAATTTAAAATGTATTGCAAACCTGTCTGCTAGAGGCTAAAACTTGAAAACTAGAAGGAAACTTAGGAAAAAATTCATATGACTTTGGGCTAACTTCAGATTTCTTAAGTAGGATACAAAGAGCACAACCATAAAAGAAAATATTGAAAAAAGGACATCATTGAAATTAAATACTTTTGCTCATCGAATGACGCTACATACAAACTGTAAAGGCAAACTTCAAATATGTATCTGGCAAGAGACTCATACCAAGGATATATTTTTAAAACTTTAAAACTCACTAATAAAAAAACGTAATCCTAGTACAGAATAATGGGTAAAGGGTTTGGGTGGCCACTTCACAAAATAGGACATGCAAATACCGTCAAGCAAATGAAAAATGCAGCCATAAGGGAATGTAACTTAAAACGAAAGTAGCTAAAATAAAAGACTCACCATTTCTATTGTTGGTGGGATGTTATAGTTGGGATTTTCCTGTAGGGCTGATGGGAAGGCAAAATAGTACGACTAGTTTGGAAAACAGTTTAGAAGTTTAAAAAGTTAAACAGAAGTTTCACTCTTAGTTACCAAACTAACACAATAAGACATCTGTCTACATCAACACTTGGACATAAAGCTCATTGCAGGGTTATTCATAGTATTCCCCTAAGGAATCAACTATGTCGTCGACTGGTGAAGAGATGGGCATAGGTGGAATGTGGAATGGCCCCAGACGGGTCACTCCTGGCAGTGAGAAGGGATGCCTGCAACAGCAACAGGAATCTCAAGACCACCAGGTGGAGTGGGGAGCCAGAGAAGAGATTCCACACTGCGTGATTCTATCCACGCAGCGTTCCAGAAAAGCCAGGGCTGGAGGAGAGGACAAGAAGTGACTGCAAGGGACACCGGGGGGGGGGGGGTGGACGGTCAGGGCAATGGAAATACTTTCAACCTTGACTCTGATGATGCTTGCTCTCTTGATGAGATTTGCCACCTCTCCTCAATCTGTAGGCTTACAATGGGAACTTTTATTGAATGTAAGTCATACCTCAATAAAACTGAAAAAAATGTAAACATTTCTAATAAAATAAAAGCAAAAGAAAAGGAAGCCAAAGAAAACAAACAATAAACAAATAGTCCAGCAGTGTGATGGTCTTTTGATGTGTCCACCTGGCTATGTTACTCTTCCCAGTGATTCAATCAAACCCCAATCCAGGGGTTGCTGTGGAGGTATGTTGAACATGTGATTAAAATGCACAATCCACTGACATTGAGTAGGGAAGGTCATCTGAGTGGATCTGAGCCTATCAACTCAAAGGCCTGAAAGGCAGAGCTGAGCCTGCCTTGAAGAACTTCTGCCTGTGGACAGTGGCGTCTGACCCTAGGGAAGAGCCTGCCCTGCCTGGAGGTCATCTTGTGGATTTCAGACATTCCTACCCAGCCCCCATAACCTTGTCAGAAAAATTCTTGCAAAAACTCTGAACGCAAGATTATTTTGTCCCATGAAACTTATCAGAATTGTAATTTCACTTTGATTTTGTTTTTTGGGTGTCTTAAAGGTTGAGGATGTTGTTTTCTTCATTCATCACTGCTACCCATTTGGGCCTGGAGTATACATTCCATAAATATTTGTTGAATGAGTGAATAAATGAATACAGCGTTACCCTGGGAACATGTTGGCATTTGTCAGACCATGTGTCCCGAATTCTGTTTTGGAAAATATTGTCCCCTGATTTATACCCTAAGGCAGAAGTTGGTGATCTTTTTGTTGGAGTTTATGTCCCTGTGTTATAAGCTGCTGAGGGTCACATGGTAAATATTTTCAGCTCTGTGGGCCAATAGGCTGTTGTGTGGCTCACAACAGTCTACTCCACTCTGCTGTGGTATAGCAAAACAATCATAAATAATATGTGAAGCACTGGGCAAGTTCTATGTTCTAATAAAACTTTGCTTATAAAATTAAGCAAGGGGCCTATGGGCCATAATCAGCCCACACCTGCATGAAGTTCTGTTTGTTCAGAGGAGCTGTGTGCTGTGTTAAGGAATAGTTGGTCACTCTGTGACTTACTAGGTACTGGGTATGAGACTGCACTGGCCTAGCCTTCTCACCATCATTGTGCTGAATATGGTGACTACTGTTTACCCGGATGTTCCCAAGTGCCCTGCTTTGAGCTTCTACATATGCCGAGGTGGAGATGCTGCAGGTAGGGCGGTCTCTGTACACCTGTGTGCCAAATAAGTATCTAAAGTGTTATTGTTTAGGAAGTTTGGCTTTCTTCCTCAAAAACAGATCAGCTTAGAGCCAGGGTCCTCACAGCAGTAGAGAAAGTATGGCTTGACTTGCCTCAGGGTTCAGTTTTGAGCATAAAAGGAAACATGGTATGAAAAGCGCTTTTATGATAAACTTCTAGGATATTATTCTTGTTGCTATCATCCCTGTCTTTCACTTACCTGTGGTAATATTCTTTCCCTACATACCAACTTTCTAGGACCTAGTCCTAAATGTGAAAACAAAAAGACCACATATTAAGGTCTCATTTATCCAAAGCCTTTGGTGCTTAAGCCCCATGCTGCACTCCTCATTGACTTTTGTTTTAATACAATCTACACAAATTTGGCTGTTTGGACCCCCAGCCCTCGGCAAGTAGGAACAGGGGAAGCCTTGGGAAAATGCACACTAATAGTAGAAATACTGCTGATTAAAAAGCACTGGGGTGTATTTCATATGCTGTATTGAATAACCGTGATTCATCAAGAAAAAATTTAAAATTATGTTCGTTATTCAAGGAAGAAGAAACCATGCATTTTTTTGGATAATTTGCATTAAAATAGCTCAGCTATTTAAGTTCATTTTGATGCTAGAAAAGGAAGGTTGCTGACCTGGAGATAACACACACACAGAACAGATGCTGATAACACTAAATGACCGTAGTATTGGCGTGGGACCTCTTTTTCTTTTCTCCCCTGTAAACATTTTATTTATGCTGCTCAATTTCTTTGCACAGTAAATACCTACCTTTAGAGCCACGATTCTGGCAAGTCTTTCTTTTCTTTTCTTCTTCTTCTTCTTTAAAACAGTAGCAGGTGTTTTTAGATCTTCTGCAGAAAACCCCCTCAGATGATTATGTGGATTTTGAAAATAAAGGGTTCTCAGATCATGGTACGCATTGTTCCTGCTTACAGAATTCCAACCTTTTGTTTGGGAAAACAGAAGGGGAATAATAAATACGAATTGTAATAATCAGAATCATTGCAATTAGACACTGTATCGGTCAAGGTGATGTGTGAGAGACCATCTGTGATTAGTCCTGAGCACCTGTGTTGTAAGCTGCCGAGGGGCCAGTTTGCTGAGGGCAGTGAACCACGCCTGTCCTGCTGGAGAACAGCGATCTCAAGAGCGCCCCTGGGGGGCTCCAGCCCTGGCGAGCTCCTGTCTGTTCTTCCCACTTTCCACCACTGCTGGGCACAGCAACTGGTTCCTGGCTTATCTTTTGATTTTTTCAAAATAGGTTTATTTTGAGAAGAGCTGACAGGTTCCTGCACCTATGTAAATGAGCCCTGGAAGATCAGAGAGCGAGGAGGAGCTGTCCAGACAGGGCTTGTGCCATGGTTACCTGGTGGGTCATCAAATGATGACCATCTCTTTCCACAGGCAGTTCAGGAAGAGATCCTGCGATCAGATCCAGGCTCCGCTGCTGCAGCTGGGCAACTCCGGCAAGTCCCTTCCCATCTTGGATTCCAAGGCCTCAGAAAGTGTGGCTCACAGTAATACCTGCTGCGGGAGTTGCTAGGTGAGACTAAATGGGACAATCGCTCTAGCACACGCAGTGCTAAGCCTGATGTGTGGCCTGATAAACCCCTGATGCGTGTGGGAGCTGCTCTGTCACACTCTCCCTCCCCTGCTTGCCCACGGCTCTGGCACAGTCTGGACTGTCACTTCACATGCTGCTCCTACCACAGTCCCTCCACGCCACATGCACTGGCCTCTTCCCATTCAGACCCTCCTTTCAAGTTGCTGCCAAAATATTTTTTTTTATAGTGAGTGGAGGTATAATTGACTCACGCAGACTCCTTACATTTGGAGTGTGTGATTATATAAATTTTGACATATCTGCACCTTTGTGAACTCGTACTGCAATAAGGAGTGAACACGTCCAGCACCATTCAGTGATGTCTGTGAGCACCTTTGCAATGGCTCCTTCTTGTCCCCCTCACCCCGCCCCCCATGCCAGGTAGTCACTGATTATCTTACTTTAGGTTCTTTTGCAATTTGTTGAGTTTTATGAAAATATAAGATTTATCATGTACTCTTTTTAAATCCGTACTTCATTCATTCTGTCTAAATATTGTGGAATTTATGCACGTTGATTTGTATATCAATAGTTCATTCCTTTTTTTCTGCCAAGTATTATTCTATTGCTTGGATAGAGCAAAATTTGATTATTCATTCAACTATTGATGGACAGATTTTCTTGTTTCTGGATAATATAAGCCAAACTGTTAAAACTTTTTGTATATGCATTTTTATAGATACATGCTTTCTATTTGTTTTTTGATAAATGCCTAGAAATAGAATGTCTGAATCATGTGGTAGGTCTATGTAGAACTTTTAAGGAAACTGTTAGACTGTTTTCCGAGATGTTTTATCATTTCCCATTTCCATTAGCAGTGTAGAAGTGTCCCGGTCGCTTTGCATTTTGCCAACGCTTGGTATCGTCAGTCTTTTTGATTTTAGTTATTCCAATGGGTATGGGTCACGTTATGATTTTAATTGCTTTCCTATTCACTAGTGATGTTGAATTTTTTTTATGGATTTATTGCCATTCACATATCTTTTTTGATAAATAAATATATATATATATATATATTATATGTATATATTTTGCCCATTTTTAAAGTGTATTTTCAATTCTTAATTTTTGAGAGTTAAAAATATACATTCTGGATAACAATCATAAACATATATATGTTATATAATATATATGAGACATATATATAACATATATGTGTATGTATAATACACATTATATATAATATACGTTATATATACATTTATATTATATTATATATAATATCATGTTCATGCATATAATCTGTATATATTATATATATAATATAATATGTATATAACATCATATACATAATTTATATATATAATATATATATTTCTTCCAGTCTGTGGCTTGTCTTCAGGTTTGTAAAAAATTGGAGAGTGCAGAGTTTTCCTGTGCTTTCTCTCTCTTCCCTAGTTTCCCTATTACTAACATCTTGCGTTAGTGTGGTGCACTTGTTAGAACTGATGAATCAATGTTGATGCACTATTGAAGGCCATAGTTCACACTGTGTCCAGTCTAGGGTGGTACATTCTATGGCCTTGGTCAAATGTGTGACGACATGTTCCCCCACTACATTATCATGCAGGGTAGTTTCACTGCCCTAAACCCTCTCTTCTCTGCCTACCCCTCCCTCCCACCCTCTCCCTCACTCTCAGCCATTGATCTTTTTGTTGACTGCGTGGATCTGCCTTCCACTGAGTGTCATGTGGCCAGGATCCAACAGCACATGGGCTTTTCAGGTTGGCTTTCTTCACTTAGTGATAGGGGTTACGTTCCTGCACGTCCTGCGGTGGCTTCCCAGGTCATGCCTTCTTATCACTAATCTTGTATGAACGCACCACGATTTGTTTATCCATTCACCTGTTCAAGGACACCTTGGTTGCTTTCAAGTCTTGGCAATTATGAATAGAATTGCTATAAATATTCATAAGTTTTTATTTTTTTGGGTAGAAAAACTCATGGGTTTTTCAACTCGTATGGATACACACCAAGGAGCACATCTGCTGGGTTGTATGGTGACATTGCACCAGGCAAAACAGGAGCTGAGTAATCTTTTCATTTTCCTGTTTCTTTAAGAGCAGAAACCTTTGACTTGGTGAAGTCCAATTTTTCAATTCATTTTGTTCTTCATGCTTTTGTTGTTTTACTTATGTAATTTTTCCTTTTTCAAAAAAAATTATAAAACTTAAAAAACTATTTTTTCTTAGAAGTTTTGAACTGCAGGTTTTACATGTAGATCTAAGATCCCTGCTGTGTTATTTTTTTCTATAGTGAAAGGTATGGGTCATGTTTTCCTTTTGGGTTTTGCACGTGGATAACTAACTACTCTAGCACATTTGCTGAAAAGATCCACGGAGACAATAAAAAGGTCAATGCTGTTTTATCTTATTTCGGTCAGCATTGCCTTGCAGTTTTCAGCAGAGAAGTTACACCTTTTGTTATATTTGATCCTACATATTTTATTGTTTATTATTTGTGTATAGAAATGCAGTTGATTCTTGTACATTTTAGTTGTATCTGGCAACCTTACTAAATACACTTAGTAGTTCTAACAGCTGTTTTCTGTGTTCATAAAGATCCTCAACATAGATGATCCTGGCATGTTTGCATAAAGACGGTTCTTTTCCCCTTCCAACCCAGGTGCCTCTTGTTTCTTCTTGCTTTATTGCATGGAAAAAAAAAAAAAAACTAGTGCCAAGTTGGATATACGTGGTGAGGGGGGCATCCTTGTCTTGTTCTTGATCTTAGAGATAAAGCATCCAAACTGCCACCATTAAGTATGATGCTAACTATGGAGTTTCCGGACCTGCTTTTCATCAAGTCAAGGAAATTCTCTTCTGTTCTCCATCAGTGGAGACTTGTTATCAAGATGAACATTGGAGTTTGTCAATGCCTTTTTGGTGACTGTGGAATGATCATATGTTTTTCATTTTATTTTGTTTATTATATACCAATTATATTTTTATATGAAAATAATCCCACATTCTTGGATAAATTCCACTTGGTCATAATATTTATTCTTTCTATATACTTTTGGATTTGACTTCTTATTTCTAAAGAAATTTTGCCTGTGTTGTTCTTGAGGGATATTGGTCAATAGTCTTCTTTTCTTGTGATGTAGGCTCCAAAGAATGAGGTGGGAAGTGTTCCCTCCACTTTAATTTTCTGGAAGAGTTTGTGTAGAACTGGCATTTTTTCCCTTAAATGTTTGGTAGCATTCACTAGTGAAACCCTCTCTGCTTGAAGTTTTCTTCATGGACAGCTTTAAAAAAATAAATTCAATTTATTTAATCAATATGGGGCTACTTAGGTGGATTACGAGCCTCAAGCTGTTTCCTAAAGCTTCTGGCATCTCTGCCCTGGGCCCAGGGGATGGTAGAATATTCCGTTTCTCTCGGAGTGGAAAGCCAGCTCCGCTCTCCCCAGCATGCACATTTTCACTTAATTCTCCCCAGTTCTCTTTGACCTGAGTCCCTGACTACTTTATATGGATGCCTGTTCCTGAAGTTCTAGTGCAGACTTCCCGCTGCTTGTGCCCTCTCCTCTTAATCCACGCTTGCTTGTTGAACCTGGTCTTGATTCCTTTTCTTGGGTCTCTCAGGTTTGCTGACATTTTCTAGAGCTGGGGAGGTAATTGGACCTTCCTTAGGTTGGGATCCAGGATCCCTGGGACTCAAGAATCTTGATTAAAGCCAAGAGGTAAGAAGGACCTGGCGGCTGATGTTTCCTGGCTACTTGCCGTGCACGGTGTGGCCGCCCTCGCTTCCCTGAGGCAAGAAGCCCTCACTGTCCTCATTGGCAGTGTCCCCTTTTCCAGGACTCTTGCCATTGGTCAATGTGACACGCCTCAGACTGTCAGCAACTGATAGGGAGATCATGATTGGCTGCCTTGTCATCTGGTCGTCCTCATATCTTAAGGGCCTCAGATTGTTTGGACGGCGTGTTTCAGCGCAGATTCCTGGCCCCACTCTGTTTCTAATTCATTAGGTCTTGCCAGGGAAGAGAGCGGAAGCTGCAGAAATGTCACACTTCTGAAGTCCTGGACCATCACAAGCTAGGCCTACCTAGAAGCCCTTAACTCCAATAGGTGAACCTGTGTAGGCATCACCCTTAACCATGGTTACCATGGTTTCTTCCCCCCTTTTTATGTAGCGTAGTAAGAACAGCCTCATGCTGACTGGAGAGCCGTACAGAGGGGTGGAGCAGTCTCCTGCCATCTCAGGGGAGTGGGGCAGGGGTCGGGTCTGCAGGCACTGTGACTTGAAATTGTAAATAAAAGGCCCGTGGCATTGAACTTGGCAGGCCTGGTGCCCATTGCAGAAGCCACTTCATGGCCACTCAGCAAGGACAGGGTAGAAGGGCAGTGGCTCACATGTGCCCTCCACCTCCTCTCAGCTCCTGGTGGTCGCTGCTGTAGGGAAAGAAACCTCCAGACTGGGAAAACAGTAGTTTTGTCTCTTCTTCCAGCCTGGGGACCCAGGGAACTGGGGTGGGCTAGAGGCTGTGGCATCCTGCCACCTTGGATGTGACTTCGGAACCTTGCTGACAGGGAGAGGGCCAGGCCCACTCCACGAGTGTGGATGGGCAGATGGGGAGCCCCGGAGCAGCTGGCTGGAGGGACAGGCAGGTGCTGAGCTTTGGCCTCACCTCGAATCTTGGTCTCTGTCAACCTTCGCTGAAGAGGCTTGCACAGGCCCAGCTGCCTGAGATCCTGGGGCCTAGTGCCTGGCGCATGGCTGTCCCTGAGCCCGCTGTGCTGTGCTGGGCCCCTCCCTTCCCAGTGCAGGCACCACCTGTTCCTCTTCTGAGACCTGGCAAACAAGTCCCCATCTCCCTCCGCCTGCGAGATGCTGAAAATCTCTCAAAGGAGACACCAGGCCTTTGGTTCTAGGAAAGAACTCGTTCTATATATACTTCAAAGAAAATTCCTTTTACTTCAACCACAAAAGTCAACCTGGGCCACTGTCCCAGATTACCTCGAGTCCTTTCAGCTTTTCAGTTCTATCCCATTTAATTCAGGAAGCACTTAATGAATGTCTCCTGGGTACTCCGCGCTGTGTTGGGGAATCAATAAAAAAGGGTCGATGAGTTCAGGCAGCTCTGATGGCGCACAGTCTAGCCACAGAGCTGAACAGAAACAGAACTTTAGTGTCATAGAGAATGTGCGGCAGTCCTCTTGGAGGAGGCGAAGGGAGTCTGAATGGGATTGGTCTCCATGACAGGGACAAGATATTACAGGAAAAGATGAGCCAAAGGGGCTAGAAACAACAGTGAGCATGTGTGCCTGTGCATGCACGTCTTGCTGTGTGCACACGTGCAAATGTGTTTGTGAGCATGCATGGCTACATGTGTGTTTATATGTGCGTGCGTGTGCATTCATGAACATTTATGACCACACGTGTGCTCATTTGTGCATGCGTGCCCTTGTGTATGTGTGTGCATGTTTCCAAGCCTCAAAGCTTTAAAAGCAATGGGGCTGACAATTAATAACCAATAAATAAGTTTGCCTTGAGATCCTGGAAGCCTAATGCCAGGCAGACAGAACCTTAATACCCAGCAGCCCCGCTTCCAGTTGGTGAGAATCAAGACTCAGACAATGTTCCGGAACACAAGAGCTGTCACATCACCTGAGCATTATTCAGACTAATGAGGCAACACAGAGAAGGAAGGTTGAAAGGGCTGAAAGCCACGGCATGGCTTTTTGGATATTTTCAATTTAATTTCCCCCCTGTTTTAACCTGGCTATTTTTTTTTTGCACACAGAGAAGCAGTTTGCTTGCTAAGTGCAGCCTGAGGGGTGAGGGCAAGGACAGCCTCGGTCTTGTGTGGGGAAGGAAAATATTCCTCAAAGACAAGTTCTCTTTGTTAAGAAATGCCAGGAAGGCTCGACTTTAAAGAGCAAGAAAATAATAGGTTTCAATAATACCCTCCTCCTCCCCCAAAAGCAATCCTGAGGACTCTGTCTTTAATTTTCAGTCTATAGAAGCCATCCTCCAGGTTGCATTAGAAAGGAAGATCAACTGCACTTAGGCCACCGGAGGCAGAGTCGTCGAGGGCTTACTTGGTGCTCTGTCTTGCCTCTCAGCCCCACAGGCTACTGTCGGCTCAGGGGCGTACACTAGGCCTGGAGCAGCCAGGCGAGAAGCTGCCACCGGTGCAGATACTGACCCCAAATGGGGAATTTAGTGTTGATGTTCCCAAATGGGGCAGCAGTGCATATGTGCTAGTCAAAGGAGCCAACCAGAAAAGGCAGATCCTGCAGGATTCCAACCAGCCTGGAAAAGGCAGGAGAGACAAGAAGGGACAGTGGCTGGGTGGTGGTGGGAGGGGGGCGTGACTGCACAGAGCACAGGGTATTGTAGATAGTGAGACGACCATGGGATCCTCTAACGGGGAATCCGTGTCATCGAATGCTTGTCCAGACCCACAGAAAGAATGCCATCAAGAGTGGGCCTGATGTGGATAGACTTCAGGTGACAGTGTTGTGCCGGTGTAGTCTCATCCCTTGCAGCAAAGGCACCTCTCTGCTGGGAGATGTGGATATCTGGGAGGCTGTGCACGTTGGTGGGGGCGTGTAGGTACTCTTTGCACCTTCAGCTGAGTGTGGCTGTGAATTTGGAATTGTCCTGAAAAATAAAATCTTCTGTAAAAACAACCTGTGCCTTGCATTGTGCTAGTAGGCTTGCGTGTTGATAGACACATGGTGTCAGTGGGTCATGTGTCTGTCAGCGGGTTGGGGAAGAGGAGGCTGACCTTGGCTTCAGCCCCTGGGAGATCTGACCTTGGCTTCAGCCCCTGGGAGATTTGCTTCTTTCCCATCTCCTATGACCTCATGCATGGACTCAGGGACCCAGACTGTGTCTCCTGGTACAACTTTTTATTTTGCTAGTTATATTCTCTACTGTCTCACACACACACACACACACACACACACATACATGCATGCGCGTGCATACACACACACACACACAATCTGGGATTAGTGACTATGAGACCATAACTCCTAAAGGAAACAGAGGGCTGGAGACTCTCTGGTCACAGCATCTTTGTCAACCAATCATCACATGACTTTGTGTGTTTCTGTTTAAACGTAACTTATTTCACATATACTGCTGATTTGTTAGCTTTGAACTCTGGCTGACGCACTCTCATGACTGCCTGCAGGGGTCATCTGCATGGGCGTTTTCTCCTAAAGGTGCATCAGAGTTCTGCTCCAGGGAACATCGGACTGGACTTCAGTGCTATGGAAGGGGCCATTTAAAAAAATGAAATCACCTTCAGAAAACCCAAAAGTGTGACAATCATGGCACCAGTCAGACTGACAAGCACACTTGCTACGTTTGAGAGCCACAACTGGAAGGCAGAGCGTGCCTGGCGAGGGCCCAGCAGGGCCTTTGTGTCAGGTGACTCCAAGTCTCCACCACTGCACACGCCCACAGTGACCACTGAGGCTCCTGGGGAGTTGACTTTGGGGTTACAAACACGTTTTGTGGAGTACACCTGCAAATAGAGAGCCTGGGAACAAGGAGTCTGGATGGGGTATGCTTTGGGTCTGGCCTTGGCCCTGCTGGTCCACTGCCAGCCACTCTAAGACCTTGGCAGGACTCGTTTGGAAGCTCTGGAAAGCTCTGGTAGCTTGAGAGTGGTCTGAGAACGCTGGAGGGTTGGTCTGGAGATGAAAGTGTTCTGGCTGCAGGTCCTGGGTTCACGCAGTCCTTGGAAGGTAAAGCAGCCTGCAGCTGCCAGGGTCGGGCTTGTGTGGACACTGGCTCCTGCTCATGTCCGTCTGTTAGCACAAGTGTGCGGTCAGAGACGTCCTCCGGCACTGTGTGTGTGCTCAGCCTTTCGCTCCTCCTGCCCCTCCCCTACCCGATCGAGCTCCACACTTCCGGAGCCTGCTCTGTCTTGGCCCTGGGGAGCTGTCTTAAGTTCCACTGACTTCTGTCTTGCCTTGGGATATGATCATGGTTTCCTTTATCCAGACTTTGCTCCTCCAGGGTGGCCAGAGGGCACATCTGTAATCCTGGTATTTCGTCCCACCATGCCTCTTGGACAGATGCAAAGGTAATAACTGAAAATACATGGAGGCTTTGAATAACACCCTACCCTGAGTTAGCAAATTTCATTCAGGACTTTTTTAGTATAAGCATGTCTTGTGCAATATTTGGAATGTACTCGTGTTGATAAATGATTTATATTTACCTGAAATTTAAGTTTAGCTGGCTTTCCTGTATTTTTATCACTAAATCTGGCTACTCTAACCTCCCAGGAAACTTACAAGACCCCGGCCAGTGCTGGGAGTGGTCTGAGAATCAGGAGCCAGCCAGTCACTGGCTATGAGGTCTTGGGGAAATTCACTTTCCCCAGTTTCCTCACCTGTCAAATGGATATTATTTATTTATAGTATTTGCAGCTTTGACTTTTCCTGGAGAAGAAGAGTTTAGGCCCCAGTTTTAGGTTTCATACATCTTCCTGGTTGGTAAGTTGGTAATTTGTAAGTTCTCCAAGAGAGCTCAGCACGTAAAGTGAATACATATATTTATTTCTAAGCAAAACTTTTCTGATGCTGAAAGAAAGCCCACCCATCTGGGCTAAAATAACATGCTGCCTTGGCAGGAAAATAAACGTGCTGAAAATCGTTGCAGCGCTTTCTCTGTCACCTCCCTGACAAGCTCTGACGCACACACTAATCTTGTTCTCTGAGAAAACAGATCGACCGAGGTGCAGGTCTGAGCTGCAAATCACCACTTCCCTCAAGTGACAGCTGTGTCACCATGTCCCACGTTCCCACCAAGTTGGGCCCCTATGCACAGAGAACTCCTATCAGGCCTCCAGCGTGTGGGAACCTGCATGGTGACAACAAAATTGGTTGTCCGCCTCCAGCAGAGGCAAGGCGAGACCACATCACAGCAGCCAGATCTGTGCACCAGAGAAGGTGACACACTGTTGAGCTCAGGCTTTCCAGGGACTTGGCTGGAGGGACTTGGCTGGAGGGCCCTGGCGGAGATGCAGGCTGTACCCTGGTTTAACAGAGGCAGTCATGCCTGGGGGGCAGATGGGGCAGGGGAGGAGTGGAGCTGGGCATGGAGGAGGTGGGTGTGTGTGACCCAGGGGTCCTCCTTTCAGCTGTCTGGTCTAGAGAGCGTTGTTATCTAAGCCCATCTCCTCTGGGAGAATTTTCCACCACATGTGCTCACTCAGAGCATTCTCCGAAGGTAGAAAACCCACCCGTGCGTGGGGGAAGGCCATTGCCCCATGACAGTGGGCTCCTGCTCTGGGCTCTGCTTCTCCTGGCCTTGAGCCTAACTCCCACTGCAATCTGATGACCACAGGATCCCCCCATGTAATGGTCAGCAAATGCTCTGGTAGTCAACAGGCAGGTGAGCGTGGAAGGCTGAGCCAGTCATTTCCAGAAGGTTTGTTTCGATGGAATGTAATTATCAATTTTTAAAATGTTATCTTGTCTAAGGTATCTTTGGTTTAGCCAAAGTTGTGAAGGTTTGGATTATGTTTGTGGTCTGAGATCTCTGTTGGCTTAATTTTTGTGCATGGTACAAGGTACAGATGGTAGTTTGGGGTTTTTGTGTTTGGATTTCCAGTCGTCTCAACACCACTGGGTGAAAAGAGCAAACTGTGTTCTCTGAATGGCCTTTGCACCTGTGTCAGAGTTGGGGTCTATTCATTTCTGGGTCTAATTCTGGACTCCGTTCTGCACATGGTTTTCAATGTCTAAGTGGACATCAATATCACATTATTTTGGTGACCATCATTTTCTAGTAATTCTTGAAGTTATGAAGTGTCAACCCTCCGACTTAAGCAGGGAATTGAAGTCCTCAGGGCCAGGGAGAATCAAACATCACCTGGTCCAGTACCTGGTGGTCTTCACAATGGAGTGCTGAACCCCAGTTTACACCCTATGGCCCCAGAGGAACTGGCCCATCTACAAGCACAATGGAGAAGTATTTAGAACCCAATTCTCCTTCCTACTAGAATCTTAGCAAAATTCCCTTTCAATAATCAAGTAATTATGGTAATGATGAGCTGCCGTTTTTTTGCATGCAAGTTCTGATGCCAACCAATTTACACATAGTATTTCGTGTAACCCTCACACAATTCTGTGATGCTGAGGAAACTGAGGCACAGAGACCATACGTGATAGATACAGGACTGTGCGGTTACTAGGTGCCTGGGGTGAAATGAAAATCCAGCGTGGCCGTGGCAAAGCTTGTGTTTGCTCTAAACCAGAGGTTTTCAAAGTGTGGCCCCTGGGCTCACAGCATCAGCAGCACTGGAGAGCTCATGAGAAAAGCAATCTCATCACCAGATGATTCGGATGTGGATTGGATGGAGCCAGTCCTCCAGTGGCCTCTGCTTACAGGGCAGTCTTCCATGTTTAAATCCTGTTTGAGCTATCAACATCGCAGGGGCTGACCGTTATTGTGGATTGTGCCTGTCAATGGATCCGGCTCATGGCCACGCTCAAGGGCAATGACTTCAGGGGAAGAGGCGATGGATGGAGAGGGCTGGGGTTGAGGGTTGGTCAGAGCTCTGACACCTGCACCTTCTCTTTCCTCCTCTGTAGAATAGCAATGACCATGATGCCTACCTAACTCCTAAGGGGGCTGTGAGGAGGTAGAAAACGAGTCAGAAAAGCATTTAGTGCAGGGTCTGGCCCATAAAAATACTCTATCAAATTATATTTTGGATCATTATTATTTAAGTATTTAGATACTTACTCCAAGATTGTAGGCCTTCAATGGAATTCTCTGTGTAGGTTTGGGTACTGGCATGGCAGAGTTCCCAGATGCCTAGTTACACTTATTTATTTTTGAATATTTTTAGTTGTCAATGAACCTTTATTTTATTTATTTATGTGTGGTGCTGAGATCGAACCTAGTGCCTTAGACAAGCTAGGCAAGCGCTCTACCACTGTGCTACCACCCCAGCCCCACTAGTTACATTTGAATGTCACCTTGGTAACTTTTTAGTTTACATATACCTCATCCAATATTTGGGGTATATTTATGCTAACTTTGTTGCTGTTGTTAATATCTGAAATTTAAATTTATCTGGATTCCCTGTAATTATATTTAGCAAATCTGGTGACGCTACTCCCTGGGGAACAGTGACCCTTTCGGTGGAAGGAACAGGCTCCTGGTAGTGGAGGAAGGACTCCAGCCCCCATCATAAATCCTGTCTGACAGATCTTGAGGTGGGTTCAGGAGTCCCGTAATGGCCTGTAAGGATTTGGCCCAAGCAAGGATCCATAGAGGGGCTCTCAGCTCCTCCACATTTACAATGTTCAACCCATGTGCTGGAACAACAGAGACTGGAAGGAGCACTGTGGGTTAGCGACCTGTTAGAAGTGCCTACAGTTTGGTCTACTCCAGCTGAAAGACAAAAGAAAAGAAACAGGCTGCTTTGTTCTGGGAGACAGAAAAACACAACAAAAGAAATCACCAAAAAAAAAAAAAAAAGCCCACAGACACACTTAACCAGGAGTGTGTGTATTTAGCCCTCTGAAATGGCTTAATATGGGGCTAGAAGTTCTGTTTTATAAATGTGTAATTACAAGTAACTTCTGTGGCAATGTTTATAAAATTGCACTGTATTTATTTGGGAATTACAGGCATTAATTGGAGAGTGGAGCAGTGACTACTACTTAATTCACCTGAGACTGTGGGCTTCTGCTAAAAACCCCACTGCTACCAGGAGATCCAGTGTACAACGGTGGAGAATCTGGAACAGTTACAGGAAGCAGTTAAAGGAATCAAATACTGATGTCCGCAATCAGTGCTCCTGACAAGCAGCGAACTGGCCGACCAGGTGTGGGAGGTTGGAAGGTAGTTGATCCATGTAGACGGAAACGCTCAGCATAAAAATAGTCCTGGCAAGTTCTTTCCCAGCACTGTAAGACCATCAGGGAGCAGGCTCTCTCTCCAGCTCCCCCACCCCCCTGGCCCCCATCCTGCCTCTCCTCCACGCCCTGGTCATCAGCCTGGCCAAAGGAGGATGGGCAGGAAGGACTGAACCAGGCCGAATTGTTACGTGTGCAGTGAGCAGAAGCCGTGGAAGGAGGAAATGAAAATTCATAAAGGGAGGCTTGTAAGTCTTCCTTACCCTTCTCTTCCCTCACTATTCAAATGGGGATTTTGTGTTTTAATGTTGATTTCTTTCTTCCTTGCTGGAATTGTTTTATATAATTCTAGCTCGTGAAGTAGCTGAACTTAATTTGATGGCATGAAAAGAAATGTGCCTTTGTTTTCTTAAAAAGAACTAATGTTTGCTATTTCTTATTTATGAACACAATAAACCAGGCTCTACTGGGGAGAGAAGAGCAGCAGATGCGCTGAGAAAAGGACATAATATTTATAACACTGCTGGGGAAACATTAAAAATGGGCAAATCCAAGCCATCCCTCAGCATAAGGGACATATGCACTGCTAGAAACTCCCATGCACCCGTTCCAGCCCCTTCTATGGAATTGCTCTGAATGCTGAGCTCCCTGGTAACGGGAGAAGGGATCCAAAGCTTATGTTTTTAAGGCACACTCGCATGTGTTGATGCCCAAGTAACATGCAAGGAGGGAGGGCGGCTTCTCACCGCGGGAAGCTTTGCAATCAGGAACTGCTGCTCTATGCCTGGGCTTGGGGTCCTTCCTAGGACCAAAGGAGAAGATGCTGCACATTCTTCCTTGAGATACAGCATTGGCAGTTCCACTCTGAGGTGTTTACCCAGAGCAGAGAAAACACACGTCCACAAAATCACTTGTTCAAGAATGGCCATAGCAGCAAACTCACTCCGACAGCTCAGCCACCGATCGCAGAGGGGACAAATGCACTGTGTATTCATGTTATTCAATAATAAAAGGGAACAAATTGCAGAAACGGGGAAAAGCATGGTCAAGTCTTTACAAAAATTATGCTAAGTGAAACTACACGAAGGTCAAATAAAACACAAATCTTGACTCAGTGCAGACTTTACAGACTTTACCGGAGCAGTAGATGGCTACTGCAGTAGGGAAAATGTTCTCACCGTAGATGGGCATGTGTTGCATGAGTTAGGTGAATTAGGTAAACAGGGTTTTTCTTTTTCTATTTTTTTTTAACAGGAAGGGAATGAACAAGGCTAGAGAACATTGGATGAGGGGCGTTGGGGGAAAGAAGGACGGGCAGTAGAGAAGAGAACGCTTTACCCTTAAGTCAACTTGTCCATGGGCTCAGGCTGAGGGTAACAAATTCTTCATCTTTGCTTAACAAGAATTTTGTTCCCTTTGATCAGAGGAGACACAGTGCAGTTAGTCATTTATGAGGCACAGAATGGGGATGTGAAGGGTCTGGGTCTGGCCCTGTTCCAGGTGAGCACGAGACATCTGAGTTGTAGCTAGTCTGATGTGGGTGGGGTGGCATGGGTGTGGGTAATGGTGTGGAGACTCCTTGAACACTCCATGTTCCCAAGGCCCCAGAGCTCAGTCAGCCTTATTACTGTAAAGAGTATGCTACTGTTGGATTTCACTTACGTAAAATTCTAAAAATAAGGAGAAACTGAGCTAAGGTGATAGAACGCAGCTGGTGGCTTGCTTGGGGCAATGGTGGGGTGGGGATTGGCTGCAGAGAGACAGGTGAAGTATTGGGGTGACAGAAATGTGCTTGACATCTTGACAGTGCTTGTCTTCGTCCAATCAGGCTGCTCTAATAAAATGACATGGACTAGGACATGGACTAGGAGGGTTATAAACAGAAGAAATGTATTGCTCACAGTTCTGGAGGCTGGAAGTCTAAGGCCAAGGTACCACTGTCAGAGTGGAGTCGTGGTAAGCTCTCTGCTGAGTCACAAACAGACCTTCTTCCTGTGTCTCCACGAGGCAGAAAGGGCGAGGGAGTGTTTATGATGGCACTGATCCTATATAGGAGGGCTCTGTGCTTATGACCTAGTTACCTCCCGGAGGCCACACCTTCTAATGCTGTCACATTGGAGGTTAGGAGTTCAACAAATGGATCTTTCAGGGAAAAAAATGATCAGACCATGGCAAGGATGATGGTTGCATTTCACAACATGCCCCCAAATTCCTGGAACCATATATTTAAGATAGGTGTATTTTATTATATGTAAACAATTATTCAGTTAAATTGACTTTGGAAAATGTCAAATGGTTAGATTATAGTGGCCAATGGCTCAGGCTTGGGAGCCCGGCAGGTGTGGGTTTGAATCCCACAAATCCACCGCTTATGAGTTATGAGATAGGTATTTGTCAATGCTTATCCTCATGAAGCATCATTTTCTCCTAAGATTGCTTAGCACTTTATAATGTAATTTGTGTGTGTGTGTGTGTGTGTGTGTTACTAGGGATTGAACCCAGGGTCTTGTGCATGCTAGGCAACCACTAAGCTACCTCCCTAGCCCTCTTGCTAAGCACCTTAAAGATACGCACCTGGTTAGAGCTCAGTGCTATCAGCCACTGTTTCTCCACAGTCACTAGTGTGCACCCCCGACACATGCTCACGCCTGTCTCTTGGGATGTAAGGCAACAGAGGGAGAATAAAATTCCAAGGCTGAACTTTTAGGCTTGACGCTCCTTAGACTTGGTGTCTTCAACTGTGAAAGGGGAGGGGATTGCAGCTTGGGGTCCTGCAATGTGGTTGTGAAAGTCAAATGTGAAGATGAAAATGAAAGTTTTGCAGCCTCACAGTGGAAACAAGCTAACAGGGGGTCGTGTGAGAGCCTTCTTTTTCTTCTTTATGCCTCTGGAAGTTCTGATTTCTTTTTTTCACAAAGAAGATGCATTCTCCTTATAATCAGGGGGAAAGCAAGTGATTTCCATTTCAGTAAAAGATGCCATAGAATGGGTACTTGGATATTTATTTAGAAAATAGTCTTATTGATAAGGGTGTGTTATGGTTTGGATTTTCAGTGTCCCCCCAAAAGCTTATGTGTTAGTTATTGCAGGAAAGTTCAGAGGTAAAATGACTAGATTATGAGAACTGCAATCCCATCAGCAAGTTAATACAGTTGATGCATTATTAATTTGACTGGATTACTGGGAGGTAACTGCAGGCAGGTAGGGCATGAATAAATAAGTGGGTTACTGGAGGTATGTCCTTGGGGATCATGTTGCCCTCCCCCACTTCTGGCTGCCATGAGCTGAGAAAATTTGCCTCTCCGAGCTCTTCTGCCATGATGTTCTGCCTCATCTTAGGCTTAGAGCAATGGAGTTGCCTGACCATGGACTGAACTTCTGAAGCCATGATTCCCAAATACACTTTCCCTCTACTACGTTGTTCTTGTTAGGTGTGTTGGTCCCAGTGATGAAAGGTGACAAATACAGGATGAATATATATTTCCTAAGGAGGCCACTTCTGAAGCCAAAGAGGAAGTTATCTGATTGCAGAACGTCAGCTACATAAACCAGGACTATCTGGGGACAGCTGGGATAGTTGCTCATCTACACAAGAGACATGTAACTAAAATTCATTCACAGATGCCTCTTAACAATACACGATTACCACCTGAGTACTTTTTAGGGTATACAGCATTATTGGAGTCACTTCCTGCCTCTTGACCTTGGAGTTAGAGGCACATTTTCGTCACGAGGCCTTCCAACAGCAGTGGATACAGTCCCACTACGGATTTTGGACAAAGTCATTTTCTGTCAGCTCAGAAAGTCTCTCTGGCTGGAAAACTAATACCTCTCAGGAGTCCTCCTCCCTGAAACTAGGTGGGGCCTCAGGTTCAAAGGCCCAGAAAATGATTCCTTGGAAGTAAACCAGCCCTGGTGGCTTAATGTGTTCGTTAGTTATAACAAGCAAACAAAACAGGCATGTATGACACTTCAGGCTGTTGGTTAAAGGCTGTTAAATTCCCCTCATAAAAGGCCCGCCAGAGAGGGGAAGGGGCGGTGGGATGTTGGAAATTGTAAAGGTGGTCGTCGCTTTCCTGAGAAGCGGGCATGTCCTGTGGAGAGACACTTAGAACCTCAGCTCAGGGCTCTTACAACCCGGTTCCAGTTGGGTCCTCAGAACTCCCAGCAGCTGTGCCCCCTCAGGCAAGGAGTCTAAATGAGGCCGGCTTGCTTGCTAGCAGTCTGGTGATTTTCACTACATCTCTCATAGGACTGCTGAAAGGATTGACAGAGACGATGCTGGTAAAACCACAAGATGCTTGGATCCGTTAAGGATGCTCAGTGTGCGCTAGCGTTCTATATAAATGCAAATAGACTTCACCATTTCTTGACACTTAATATTTTTATTTAAATATTTAAATAGTCTGGGGTCCAAATAGAATTTATTTTGTCTGCTAGACAGAGGAGATGGGCTTTGAAAGGAATTATGCATCGGTTTCGTTAAGCCGTAAAAATAGGCTGTGTGCTTTTCTTTCTCAAAAGACATTCTCATCAAGGAAGACAGGAGCCCTCGTCAAGTTGGTTCACTGTGGAGTCAAAAATGAACGTTTTCCTGATATTTGACGTTTCCTTACCATCTGGCAGGGAGAAATGAAAGGTTGTCGTAGATTAGGTTGCTGACATTGTGTGTGTGTGCATACACACACGTGCACACACATTTTACACACCCGTGCACACTCAGGCAAGAGGAGCCATGGGCTGTGGCCGCTCCTCACGCCCCTTCTGGCCAGTTGCTCTCCTGCTGGCTGCTTGTTTCTCTTGTCCTCTGCACATTCTTCACGTGTGTCCCTTCCATGTCCTCTTCTTTTTTTTTTTTTTTTTTTTTTTTAAAGAGAGAATTTTTATTTATTTATTTTTTTAAGCTTTCGGCGGACACAACATCTTTGTTTGTATGTGGTGCTGAGGATCGAACCCAGGCCTCACGCATGCCAGGCGAGCACGCTACCGCTTGAGCCACATCCCCAGCCCCCCATGTCCTCTTCTTGTGTTGACCTCTCGCCTTCTTGGTACCTGCACTTGTTCATTTGAGAGTTTAAAAGAAGATAAGAAGAAAAGGAGTTGGTGATCTACAAATCCTTCACTGCCAGAAACACCTGCCTTTCTTCAAAACTAAACATGGAATTGGGCTCACGTGGAAGGCAGAAAGGACTCGAATTCGCCTCCTGCTGGCCACATGAGTCTCCACATCACTGGACCACTGAAAGCCGAAGGCAGTGATGGAAGAGAGGCCCAGGGCTGCTGCTGCCTGTCCCAGAGGATTCTGGCATGTTCCGTGGCCAGGGCCCACTTCAGGGCACACAGGCCCGGGCACCACGTCCCCACGGCCCTGCACCGGAAGCAGAACTATCTTCTTCCCACGCATTTCCAGTGGGGCCAGTCCCAGCAGTGTGCTTCCCCGGCCTTGACGTACTACAGGGTTTCGAACATGGAGGAAGGTTTCGGCTGGTGGCAGGTTTACGGAGGACTTGGTCACAGAGGACAAGAGCGCAGCCTGCTGTGAGCTGGGGCCAGTGAAGCTGTTGTTCTGTGGGAATGGCCTCCGTACCCGGTGTGCAGTGGTGGCCTGCGTGTCTGTCTGTTCTTCATGACAAGTTAGACACAATACTTTTCTGTTGTTCTTGCCTCTTCTTTCATAATTCTGAAACACTGAAGAGAAAGAGGTGGATTGGGTGGAATGTACTCTAGAAAATGACAAATCTTTTAAAATATCTTTTTTCCTATTTACTCAGTCACTGCCATTTGTATTCACGGCTAGAGAACTAATTTTAGAGTTGACTGAATGTGACATTTAGTTTAAAATGATAACTTGGGCACCCACCATTCTTGTCCTCATGATGCACAGCCAAGTGCAAAGCCCGTTATTCACACCACTGTGCCAGGGAACCAATTATTCTGCAGAACCTAAGTACTATGTATGTTCAAGTCTTCATGGGAATGCCATGTCACGTCTAGTGATTTTCAAATGCTGTTATAATAACCTCCAAAGGTTGGGGATGTGTTTGAGACACAGCAGCTATTATTTTCTTGTAAGTTCTGAATTTGCCTCCTTGCTTTTCTTAAAGCATTCCAGGCTCTGTGAATAGCTTTTGGTTTCCCGAGTGGCTACCTTGAAACCTTTGCTCTTCCCTCCTATTTACTGTGCATACAGTAGCCGATCAATTGATTCTTTGTTGAATGACTGGCATGAAAATATCCAAGGACCCTGTGTGCTGGTGATCCATCAGACACTAAATATCTGTCTGGGAGCCAAGTCACTCATAGCCAGGATCTGGGAGGATGTCCTGTTTCTCCCAGCCCTTCATGCCAAATACCATTGTCCTTAACATGGGTGACACCTGGGACTGGGTTGGCCAAGAAGTTCAAGCTTAGCACTGTCCTGTGCTAAGCTCTGTACACTTTTATTTGAAACTCAAAACCTCTACAAGGTAGGTTCTGTGGTTATGATAAGAAGACTTCAAGCAAGCCAGAGATGGGCTAGAAGGATCAGGCAAGAATCTGGGGAAACTCAGGAGAAAGGAAGGATTTGCCCCCTCAGATCCAGAGCATCTGTGTTCATGAGCCAAAGGATCAAGGGACGTCAGGGAGAAGGTGTGTGTGAGGAGGACCCCAGTGGTGTGCTGTAGTTCCAGGGCACTGCAGCCCACCGTCTTGAAATGGGGTAGAGACTGCTCCTGAAGCGTGACTGATGCGAGTGTAGGTGGTGACATCAGGAGCCAGGAGGCTCATTTAGGAGGCTGCTAGGATTCCCAAGGTTTGTGTTCACGTGCTCAGGGGCTGGCACCCACAGAACTCCCCAGGCCTTCTCCACACCTCTGACAATCATGCCAGGGGTGCTGCTGACGGTGATGACCCAGCTCCTGGCTGATCAGGATGGCATTTCTAAATGGATGAGTTGGTGAATGGCCTATGGAGGAAATGACACCTTTGTGACATGACATCTTTATTCCTGCGGTCAACCGATGGTGTGACTAAATGGTGACATCACACCAACTCAGCCTCAGAGTCCTCTCAATGGAAACCTCAGAGCAGCCCCTTTTAAGGATTATAATCAAAGACACTCGCCCCCGTCCCCCCCCCCCCCGGTCCAGAGCATATAGTGACAAGACCTGAGTGGATAGGCCTTGGCCTTTCTTCATGCAGCTTGCAAGAGCCTCCTGGGTCACAGCACTTCAACATGTTCTCTGTGAATATTCATCTTTGCTGTACATAGCTTGTTGCACACTATGATTCTGTTATTGCCAATTGTATTCTTTCTTAGTACATCCTTTGCTTCATAACAGTTCTGAGTTTTCATGTAGAAAAGGTCTCGGAGCTGGCAGGACGTACGCGGTGCAGGTCCAGGAACGTCCACTCTGCCTTTGTCGGTGTGGGTGGATGACCACTGTGCTCCCATGCTGTCCTCCAGTGTTGAGATCCAGTGGGCTCTCTTTCCTTCTGTCCTTGGTGTTGTCCCTTGTCCTTGACCTCAAGCAGAGAAGATTCAGAATAACTCTCACTCTTGTTATCTGCACTCTGTGCTAGCCATTCTGCCTAACGTCCATTTTCCCATTCATTCTTCGCAGCAAACTCTCCAGGTAGGTAGCAATACTGACTTCACTTAAGAGATGGGGAAACTGAGGCTTAGAACTCAGCAAGGTGTCCAGAGTGATGCTCTAAAGGACAGATGCAAAATTGGAATTTGGATCCTCCTGACTCCAATGTTCATAATTTGTCCTGTGATTTTAAACCCAGGTTGTATGGAAATTTTATCTGTTGATATTGGAGTGGGTGATGCCCTAATTCATGTGATCCATTTGTCAGGAAGACTTGTTCACCTTAAATCTTTCTGGGATCCCGAGAAACAAGGTGGACCAAAGATGGCCCGGGGCATGACTTACAGGCTAGGCAACAGACCCAGGTGTTACTGTTAGGGTGTCCACTTGAAGTCCAGGTCCTTGGTGTCCCAGAGAACTGAGCAAGACACACAGAAGTAACAGGCCAAGTCCAGGTTTACTGAAGGTGAAGGTAGTAGCACTCTGTTAAATACAGTGGAGTAGGCTGAGCAAAAGAACGAGAGACCTGCTCCAGGCCCCAATGTCTGGAAATCATGTTCTTCCATTCTGAGCTGCGGGACGTTCTCTTCCTTATATGGATCTGATTGAAGACCTACCCCATTTGCTTCCATTGGTCATCTTATGATACCTGATGAGAATATTGTCCAATTTCTCCCATTTGTGACTTTAGAAAACCTAACAGAACCATTGGTCATTTTAAAATATCAAACCTGTGGCAGGAGTTGTCATGGTAATAAGTCCTCCGTGGCAGGAGTTGGCATGGTAATGGGAGTTGCTCTAAAGAAACGTGACTGGTCTCTCTGTCCTGTCCTCCAGCAGCATCCTCCTTATCCCCTGCCTCCGCCATCTTGGTGTCCCTGGTCTTCTACCTGACACAGCCAAACAGGAGGGGAGGGACCATGCGGGTTGGTGATGGCGGTGTGACCACAGCTGAAGCTCGGTTTCAGAGACTCCTGGCTGCTCTTCTACCTGAATCACGTCTTTCATCATTCATGACGGCTAGGAACATGTTTTTGTTTATTTTAGGGGAGTCCTGGAAGGAACTGAGGGGCTGTAAAGCAGATAGAGAAACTTGAGGACAGACTGGGCTTGGGCAGGATCTTGGAGTTCCAGAGCCTAGCCAGATGGGGATTTAGATGAATTTGTCCTCTCCACCTGGCTGGAAGTATTGTGTTGTGTGTGTGTCTCCTAGTGTGTATGAATGTTAAAAAAAAGTAGAGTTACCGGTGTTAATATTCATAATAAAAGCTAATGTCTGTGGGGCGCTAATGGTCTGGGCTCCTTTTTTTTATTATAACATCAATTTAACACCCTGAGGGGAGTTATTAGACTCCAGCCTCCTCTGCTTTGCTATTGAGATAGGAATAAGTGCCATTTTCCTCTGGCTGTTAATTCAGCTTTTAACAACAGAACATTGGCAAGACCCGGCCTGTAAACAGTTGCAAATGCTGTATGATCCTTGCCACAGTCAGGAGAATGAATATTAATGAGACCGTGAGGGGCCCTGGGCCATGGTGGGAATGCCTCAGGCCTCAGGCAGAATGATATGAATCATCTGAATTGGAAGTTTGGGTTGGAAAAAAATAATTTGATGCCAAACCCCATCACAGAGATTATGAGGAACCTTCTTCATTTTGCTGTGGATGTGTTGACAGTCTGATAAAGGACACTGGGCATCTGCCATCTTTTCCATTTGGTAGTGATGGGTGCCTGTCCCTTGGATGCTTTTGCAATCTAGTGGCAGAGAGACTGATGTGTCCACGAGACTGGCACAGCTCTTGGGAGAAATAGTTTTTAAACTGTCTTGGTTTTTCCCTCATCCCTGAGCTTTGGAAAAGCCCTTCAATGTGGGTGGAGCCGGGACTACGTCCCTCCCCACAGCAGCCTCCTTCCCAGGAATGTCTGTTCCTGTGTGTAGTCTGGAGACCCCCGACCAGCACATGGGAGTTGGTAACCAATTAGGGGTGGCACGCTTCTTCCAGCACAAGCCTGATCATTTTTATGTCCCCAATTTTTTAAACACCTGGTGGAATTTCTAGGACACCCAGAGCCTTGTGCATCATGAGAATGCTCCTAGGTCGCCTCTCTGCTTTCCACTCCCAGCAGAACCACGCGCCATCAGGCCTGGCCTCTCACTTCAGCTCTCTGCTTGCGACGCTCTTCCCGGGTGGTTGGGTATGGGTGGCTCCTGCAGTTTTAAGTGGTAGATGTAGTTAATGGATTGGGTCTGTTTTCATAGGGAAAAACTTCTGGCTCTCTTTTCCATGTTCCTGGGGCGAGGGTGTTGCCTGGCCACATCGTTCCATTTCCTCCCTTGAGCTGGGTCCGTGTTCTGTGGGATGCAATGTGGTGGTAAAGAAATGCCCAGCCCTGTGGCCTTCAGTGTCATTGAAGCATTTTGTGCACTTTGTTTAACAGAGCGTGAAAATGATCTTCCAGAGAAAGGGCTCATGTATCTCAGGGTTAACGGTGACAAATTGCTGCTTACAGCAGTTCCTCAAGAGGACGAGAAGCACAACCGCTCACTGTGCACACAGATCAGGGAGGACAGGAGTCCTGCGGGGACGAACCTCGGGTCTCCTGGCACACCACCTCAGCTCACCCAGCGGTCTGAGTCTTTGGAGAAGCGTGTGTGGATATGGGACCCCACGTCCATGGGTTTTAATAAGGGAAACTCAAGGCAATAGAGGAAGCCGGGAAAAGTGGAGAGCCCTTGGGCCATGCTGCCAATCTGACCCTGTGGGAGGAGAGACAGAGAGAAGGGTGGAGGCATCCGGATTGCTGCTCTGCAGTCTCTGGAAGGTTCTGCAGGGATGTTGGGAAGCCCTGTCTGCCTTAGTGACCTGCCACCCAGGTCATCAGCTGGAGCAGCCCAGGAAAGCGAGGCCTCAGTGGATTTCCAAGCACAGCCTCTGGAGTCCGGGGTCAAAGGCACACCTGTACTGGGCCTGCGAGGGCACCTTCCGGCTGCTGAGTGTGTGCCTGTCTCTTCAGCTTAAAGCAGAGAGTCTTCTCTTATTGCATGCCTGTTCTGTGTCAGAGGCCCAAAGACGGTGTGTCCCGCAGGAGGCAGTGTGCCCTGCGACGTTGGACGCACGCCCACCAGCGCCCCTCCAGTCAGGAAGCTCCTGGGTCTCCCTGCAAGGAAGCAGCAGAGCCAGAGCAAGTGCCCAGCCACAGGCAGCACAGTCCAAGGGGTTGGTCCAGGCCAGACTGTTGGAAGATCCCCTTGCCCAGGATGGCCGTCTCCCTGTCCTCCCTCTGCAGAGCAGATGCTTCCCTGGGCCGGCAGCTCTTCCCTGCTGCCCGCCAAGCTCACAGCAGGTGGCCCTGATCTCACACCCTGACTGGTGAAAGCGAAGACTCTCATCTGTCCCCTGATGGTGTCCAGTGGTATTCCCAGTGTCCCTTGGCTCCCCAGTGCTCCGTGAGGGTCCTGGTCTTGAGGGTGCCCGCCTCCCTGCTCCCTGATTTGGGGCAGGATGTTCAAGCTCTCTGTGACCCGGCTCCTTACTTGTCAATGAGGATGATAATACCATTATTAACTATTATGTCTGTTTTGAGGATCGAAGGCGATGATATAAGCAAGCTCTTAGCACAGTGTTTAATAAGTGTCAGCCACAGTTAGATTGAACCATATAGAACTGCCGTTTTTCTAATGGCATTTTTCTAAGTCAAAAATCCATTAAATGTTGGCAATTTCATGGGGTACAACCGAAAATTATGACTGGACAAAGCTTTCTTGTTTGGACTGCAGGGTTGGAAAGTGGGCGCTGCATTTCCCAGGAATAAGAGCCAGTAGCTGTGAGCCAGTCGATGATGGTGACATCAGCAGGTATGTGAGCCTCCCGTCTCTGTGACAGAACACCCGGGATAATCAATTCTGCTTCTGCTCATGGTGTCAGGGAGGTTTCTGTTTGTAGTTTCCTTTCCCTGTGGCTCTGGGCCTGTGCTCATGGTGGGACATGGTCACAGGAAGCCTGTTCATCTCTTGGAGGCTGGAAGCCAAGAGAAAGAGCCGGGGGGGAGGGGCGGGTCCCATCTACCCTCCAGGGCACACCCCAGTGACCTCACTATTTTCACTGGGTCCCATATCTTCAAGGTTCCACCACCTCCCTCCAGAGAGTTCCATGGGCTGGTGACCAAGCCCTGAGCACATGGGCCTTTGTGGGGGCACGTCTCCAAGCTCTAGCAGAGGGTCAATAAGGGGCAGAATGTGATGAGAGGAAACTCAGAGCTGAGGGCTTTGATGGAAGAGAAAGGAGGACAGCCCAGGGGGAAGGGGCCCACACAGGGTCAGATGCTGAGGATGGAGGGGTACAACCCAGATGGCGCAGGAGAGCAGACACCAGCAGTGAGGTGGCAGGAACAGAGTGGAGAAGAGAAAGAAGAGTCTACAAATATCCATTCTGGGAAAACGTCTGCGACATACTGTTAAATGGGGAAAGAAAAACAAGCTGCAAAATACCCAGTGTGTGCGAACTCTTGTCAATAATAAATAAATATAGGAAATTAATGGTGTGTCCTAAACAACATGGCCCACGTCTCTCTGCGGGTGAGCCTCCAGGGGAACTTCCATGTCCTATTCTCCTGTTCTGCAACATGTAGCAAGAGAATGCAGTGCTGGTTCTGGAACAGAGTGCCTGCTTTCCACTCTCCCACCTGCCACCCATGTGCCTGTCAAACCCTGAGCTTCTGAAGCCTCAGTGTTTCCAGCCATAAATTAGGAATAAGGAACACCTGGGTGAATGTGAGGGTGACATAGAAAGATCACACGAAATGTCACAGAGAGACACGGAGAGGGTGCCCAAAATAACAGTTGGTACCATCACTATTGTCCTTTATGAATCCGACAGATTGCTTTATATTTGTTTTTGTTTTTAAAGGGACTTAGTTGGCACATAGGCCTCCAGGGACAGTCACTTACAATTCCACAGGAAAGTGGCTGAAAGTAATAAAAACATGAATAGATGATCGATGTGAGTGGAAGCCAAATGAATTCCTGGGGATGTTAATTGATTTGAATCTAAACACCCATGAAATGATTCTTTCCACTTTCGAGGGAGCAGCAAGCCAGCTGCCTCCCACGAGTTTCGTCACTGTGCCCTATGCATGCCTGCTCTCTCGGGTGCCGCGGGGTACACCTCTGCAGTGGAAGGCAGGGCCCTGGGCTGCTCTGCCTGCCGAACACTGAGCCTGTGTCAGGGCTCCCGACCTTGGAGGGGACACCGGTGCCTGGGGGGATAACCCAGGCGGCAAGTCCCCCTCGCATCCTGCTGCTCTCAGGATGGGCCAAAGGTGGGCATCTCTGAGGCTCAAGTAGACCCAGCTCCCTTAACTAAGGAGAGATGTGTTCATCTTCAGTCCCACCATCTGGCTTGCTAGGAATCAGAGAAGTTTTCCATTTGAACCTCAGACCAGCCTGGGAAATGGCACCCTTCTCTGTAGAGAGCTGGGGTCCAGAGGCAGTTACGTTTATGGAATGAATTTTGGACACTACGGAACCATCTGCTCTGGGGCACTGAATCAGAATTTGAATTGTCTGTTCAAGCTTGAAGCCTTAGACTGAGGTGGGTACTTGCTTTCTGTCTC
Source organism: Marmota marmota marmota (assembly GCF_001458135.2). Lineage (NCBI taxonomy): Eukaryota > Metazoa > Chordata > Mammalia > Rodentia > Sciuridae > Marmota > Marmota marmota. The sequence goes on from NW_025999968.1 coordinate 57,572,736, forward strand.
TCTCTCTCTCTCCTCTCTCTCTCTCTCTCTCTCTCTCTCTCTCTCTCTGCCTCTCTAGATCCTCTTCGTTCTTGGCAAAAGCCTGCTCTGGGCTCTGGGCTCTTGTTTTGAAGTCCTTTAATAATTTACATGCCAACTTCATAGCTCATTTACCACAGTAATGGAGGATCAATTCAGGTGGTGGTTGGGAAGGGGGCTGGATGGAAGAAGGGAATTCCCGGTCTATGAAAACTGTTTGAAACAGCAGTCCACCCCTCATCCCCAGTTCCTCATTTCTTCTGGAATAGCTGACCCCTGTGGTTAAACATCACCCGCCACTCCTGCAGCCCAGCCTGAGCAGCAACGGGGACATTCTAACCACCTCGTTGTCCGTGTGGCTATCTCACCAGGTGGCCTCCTGATGAGTGGAGATCTGGCTCAGGTACACCTGGCTCTGGGTTTTGGTCAAAAATATCTCCTCATCTTCCTGACTACTCTTAGGAACCACTGTTCTCGATCTTATGATACGAAATCATTTCCTTATCTCCCTTCAGCCAAAACCCCTTCAGACATCCAAAATGTCCCTTTCATCTCATCTGGGAAGAAAGGGATTAGCCATCAAAAGGCCGTGATTTCCTGCCCCGGATGAAACACCAAGGCAAGTCCACGTGCCTCTGATTCTAAAGAAAAAAAACCAACAACTAATTCATCCCACACAGGCCAATAAAGGCTGCTTTTCTTTGTATGTGTGCCTTTGGTGTGATTTTTCTCTAGTGAAGTTTCTATCTGCACCTTGGATTAATTAAAAGAAATGTTATAGAAGAGACACTATTAAAGGCATAATGTGAATGTCTGAGTTTTGATATTGTTATTAATATTAGATCAATGTCAGTATTAAACTTGGAAAATTTGAGCTTTTTTTCTGTTTCTTCTCTCCTCTATTCTCTTCCTCCCTCTCCCCATCTCCCTCCCCCTCTTTTCTCCCTCCCTTCCCTCCTTCTTTCTTTCCTCCCTCCATCCCCTTTTCTTTCCTCTTTTAGAATGAGAAATATATTTCAGACAAAATATTAGAGCGCTTCAGGGCCTTCTTTGGGCATTACTTGTCATTATTTTCCTTTGTATTATGTTATTTGTTCTTTTTAGCTCTACATGCAGTATTTTGGCATATTATACTCACATGGGATATAACTTATTCTAATTATGATCCTAAACTTCTGGTTGTACGTGATGCAAAGTTACCCTAAATACAAGATTAGGAAATTCATGTCTGATTAATTCCACTGTCCTTCCTATCCCCCCCTTCCCTTCCTTTTCCTGTCAATAGCGTCATGTTGGTGGTGTTTTTGGGGGACTGGCTGTCAGCAAGAAATTGGGGAGCTCAGTCACAAGGACGTCAAGGAGATACAGTTTGCCAACCACCTGGATGAACTTGGAAGTGGATTCTTCCCAGTCAAGCCTCCTGCTGAGCATGCGGCCCAGCCGACATCTTAATTTCAGTCTGGGGAGACCTGGAGCAGAGAACCCAGCTCTGCCTGCTTGAAATCTCAATCCACAGACACTGTGAACTGATAGATGCGTTTGTTTAAAGGTGTAAAGTGAGTGGTATTTGCTATGTAGAAAGACATCCAACACACGCCCATGGAAGAAATAGTTTATCCTCTTGGGTGAAGCGACTGGCCATCTCAGGTTGTCTTAATGACATAAGAATAGGCCAGACACAGCAGCACATGCCTGTAATCCCATTGTCTTGGGAGGCTGAGTCAGGAGGATTTCAAATTCAAAGCCAGCCTCAGCAACAGCAAGGTGCTAAGCAACTCAGTGAAAGCCTGTCTCTAAACAAAATACAAAGTAGGAGAGTGGATGTGGCTCAGTGGTTGAGTGCCCCTGAGTTCAATCCCTGGTACCAAGAAAGAAAAAATAAAAATAAAAAAAAATAAAAAACAACAACCAAAAACCAAACATAAGAATAAGAGCAATGAGTGTCTTTGGGGTAACTGGCTGTATTTAGTTCTTACTATTTAAAAAATGGATTGGGCTACAGCTTTGGTCCCTTGTGCTTTTCACTTTTTGAGAGATCCTGTGTTTCCTGGTCAGGTTTACTTTTACTGCTCAAGTGCTCATTACCTTGCCCATAAGACGGGCATCCCAGAGGCTCTGGCCACCCACGCTTGCTCACAAATGTCACAGACATTTCTCCCTGCAACGAGAGGCTCCTTCTCATTACCCAGTGACTCTTGGATCCATTCCAGGCTTATGACTTCCCAAATTATCTGTCTAGGAACACAGCTCCTAAGGACCATTTCCAGGTGTGTGGCCTGTTATAAAAACACACTAGATTCCCCTGACTTCTAGCTTCAGACTCTGTAGCAGAGGATTTGCTAGTTAATATTTGCACAAGTACTTCCTAACCTCTGTGTGAGTGTGTGTTTGTGTGTGTGTGTAGACAGCCTTTCTCTCATTTCTCCCTATAATTAGCATTTTATTTAGATGCCATCTTTCTCTGCTATCTGGCCAGTCCCCCAGGCAAGGGCTGGGGACCACCACTTGCCTTGCACTGGATTATGGGATGAATCACTTGCCCCCAGCTGCCTCCCAGGTTGACTCAGTCAGTGAACATGTATTCTGGAACAAGTCAGAGTTAGCATTTTTCTGTCTCATAAAACTCTACCTGTTTGGGAAAATAGTGTTTTTTCTTTGAAATTTGTTTAGTGTCGGTAAGAGCAGCACCCTTATCAATCTGCCCAGCAAGGTGGTGATGAATGCTGTGTGGGAAGAGCTTAAAGCTTCCATTGCCAACTCAAAATTACACACACACACACACACACACACATATGCATATGCATGTGTGTATTTATACAGCCTTACCATATTTCACTGCATAATCACTGCAGATTTTATGTCAAATTTCTTTTGCAAAAAAGTGGGATGCAACCTTTACATGACACTTTTTAAAAAGCAATTTTGCCAGTATTACTTAAAAACCATTCGTTACTAAGCTGTCTTTGGTCCAAGATTAGGATGCCTGGAATAATTGTAACTATAGGTTAAAATCGAATAGTCCAAATTGATGCACATAATTTCTTCCCGACAGTTTAGCAAAGATTTTTCTGATCTGAAAGAAAGTTAACGTATTGGTTGCTATTGACTTACGCATTGCAGTATGAAATATGACACTTGAGGAAACTACAATGTTGTGGAGTAAAGACTCTACAAAATCTGATCTTATATGTCTGAAGATTCGGTGCCACTGACATTGTTTTCACGATCTGCATGTGGCCCTCAGAGTCACTAACATAAGATGTGTTCACGGTTATTCCTGTAGCCTCTGAGCACACCAGGCAAGGCGGCTGTCAGAAATTCACTAATGCACACGCCAAATGCAAAAGGAATTCCAGGCTGGAAGACACAGGGGCGTCCAACCCATCCCTGCTGCTCTCTTTGCCTTTGAAGCATCATGATGAGCAGGATCACGCTGGGCCACGATCATGTGAGGAAAGCGTATGGACCAACTTTGGGACTGAAAAAACAGGGTGCTATGACTCCGTGGAGGTGAAGATTGTGCTGTGAAATGTGGTACCCTCGTGCAAGATAAAAATTTCTAGAATACATGTTCAATAAAATCATGAGCAGAGCACAGCCCGGTGGGTGACAAAGGCTCTGTGGCTCCAGTTGGCTCTCAGTCTCTTCCTGGGGGAAAGTCCTTTGGCATCTATGTTGCTTTGCTCAAGTTTCCATAACTGTTTGTTTTCCCACAGTCCTGGAAGCTGAGGCCCAAGGTCAAGGTGACATTTGGTTTGCTTTTTCCTGAGGCCTCTCTCCTTGGCTTTGTAGATGGCGGCCTTCTTTCTGTGACCTTACTGGGTTGAGCCTTTGTGTGTGTCTGTGTCCTGATGTCCTCCTCTTGTAAGGACATCAGCCACATTGGCTCAGGGTCCCACCTTAGGATCTTATTCTATCTGAACTGCCTTGTTAACAGATCCATCCCCCACGCTGTCAGGTGCTGAGGTTTTAGGGGCTAGGATGTCAGCACATTGGAGAGGCGTGATCCATCCCTTGGTGACATCCTTTTTGGAATCCAATTCCACCAGCATAATAGGGATTGACATTGAAGGTGGAGGAACCCCTGGAAGTTTCTGAGAGGAAAGCTGCAGAACTGATGCTCGGGGAGTCTGCCGTGGGCACTGAGCCAAGGACGTCCCAAAGCCACTCCCCAGAGGTTACACCAGCAGAGACAGCACCAGTGACGATTTCCCAGAGGCTCAGGAGACTAGCTGCAAACCTGGAGTTGAAATATTCCTCCAGAGCATTGCAGAGGTAGACGTTCGTCCCAGAGGAGGCCAGGAAGAGCTTGGTGCTGTGGGGAGGGGGCCCTTACAAGGGATGTGCAGACCCCATGCAGAACGGAGACGGGGCCACATGGACTCGCACAATCACTCAGTGGAGACAAACAACTCAAGGTGCCGTGGACACCAACGACCAGAGAACCAGACGGTATGGAAGCAGAAGGACATCAGTGAGACAGGCATCAGGTACCGAATGTCTGTGCTCCGTGAAGCCCTGGCCCTCATTGTGGCTGCGTTTGGAAATGGGGTGCTGTTGTTTGAATGTGTTCCCCAAAGTTCACATGTTGGAAACTTAGTCCCCAAAACCATATGTTAATGGAATTTGGAGGTGAGGTCTTTGGGAAATAATTAGAATTAGATGAGGTCATGGAGGAGGGGCCCCCATGATAGTATTAGTGTCTTTTTAAGAAGAAGAGACTCATGCAGGCTCACTTGCCCCGTCTTGATATTCGATGCCCTCTGCTGTGTTATAATGCATCAAGAAGGTCCTTGCCAGATGCCAGCACCATATTTTTAGAGTTCCTGGCCTCCAGAACTGTAAGCTACAATAACCTCTATTTTTTATAAATTATCCAGTCTGTGGTACTCAGTTATAGTAACAATAAACAGGCTAAGACATGAAACTTTTCAATGAGCAATTAAGGTTAAAAACCCCATCCTCTTAAGACTCCTCCCCTCCTGGAGAATCAGATCTGTATCCTTGATCTACACAGTCCAAAGGGTAAGTTTCTCTTATCTTTTCCAAAGGATCAAAGGGTTACAGCCCAGTGCAAGGAATTCAAGTCAAGCCTTCAAGTCTAGGAAGACTAGGAAAGCTAGAGTTATGAGTTTCTTTACAATGGAGATGTATGAAGTGCCTCCTTAGGAGATTTGGTCATTCAAACATAGCAGGGTGTACTTACAAGCTAAGATGACTACATGTCATTGGGTGATGCTGTTTATGGGATCACTGTCCTGTGTACAGTCATTACAAATACACATTATATACGCATATCATTGTGTGACACACAGCTATTTATATTTCAAGGGAGAATGATGTGTGAAATGCTTCATGTTTTAACAGCTGAGAAATACCTGGGTTATCTGTTCTCAGGTGAGATTTTATTTATATGCCAAATGGCTAAAGTAAGGGGGACTCATTCACAAAGGAGCTGCCTCCATTTTTTTTTAAAGCAGTGAAAAATTATTTCTTTTTGTCCCTCATCTTTGGAGTGTCAGGCCACTTGTGTAGGAAAAATTCCCATCTAATGAATGCCTCTTGCACGAACACTGGGCCAGACACATCCTTGCCTGCAACGTATTGGCTTAATAAGGAAGCCATGTGTAACCCAGAACACTCATCCTGTGGTTGCATGTCTTCTGTAAAGCTCAGGTTGAAACCTAATCCCCCATTCCTATATTGGCGGGTTTTGGAAGTGGGACGTTTGGTCACTTGGATTAGATGAAGTCGTCAGAATAGGCCCATGATGGAACCAGTGGCTTCATAAGATGAGGAAGAGAGTCCTGAGCTAGCTTGCTCTTCCTGGCCTTGTGAAGTCCTCTGCCATGTTATGATGCAGAAGAAGGCTCTCTCCGGGCGCTGATGTCTTGTTTTAGACTTACTTGCATCCAGAACCACAGTCAAATAACCTCTGTTCTTTATCAATCACCCAGCAGGATGTTTTGTTGTAGCTACAGAAAATTGACTAAGTCATCCTGTGGGCACATTTAGGATAAAATGACTTTTAAAACCCTAGCAGTAGGGGAGAGTCTCTCTTCATTCTTTCTGTCATCCCAGAAGAAATTCTTTCCTAGAAACCTTCCCTACAAAAACTTCTGTTAAATCTCATTGATAAGAACAATTGGATTATAAATGTACCCCTAGCTAAGAAGATGAGAACCTGGTACTTTAAGCTTCTCCATTGGAGGCAGGGGTTGGTCGGAAAACAAGTGAGGATATGTGCAGGCAATCAGCATCATTGGCCTCAGATTATTTTTATTAACAGTGACAGATGTGGTCTTTCAATTAACCTTATGTTTTAGTCAATTTTTGAAAATTCATTACATTTTGCCCATGATTCAACAATACTACATTTTATTACTCATTCCAATTTAATTTGTATTATACTGAACATTACCTGAGGAAAAGTGGCTGTGGCAAAATTGGTGGAAAGAGTGGTGACTCCTTTGGCTTTCTGGAAAGCACCAGGTGGTTGCAGTTCTTCTGGGCTTTGAGCTTGCAAGCCCAGGCCCAAGGACACGTCCCCTCAGGCCAGCTGAGTTCTGCTGTGTCTAAGGTCAGTCACTGACTTTTAGAGCAGAGCAAGTGTCATCACTGTGTGGGTGAGACACGTCCCACTATCAAACGGAGATTATTCACCCTTTGGATTGTTCACATCAGAGAGGCTCAGAATGGGGCTGTGACTCAGGGATCCCTGGGTTGGCCTGGGATGCCATTGTGATCTCAGGTATGTGTCCACTGCAGTTTCCACTGCCTTTGACAAATGGCTTTTTCTTCTAGGAAAGGATAGAGATGATTTCACAACCTCCCTGAAGCCATGGGACAAAGACATGGTGACTTATGAAAGCACACACTCATTCTGATACACACTAATACATGCAATCTCTTACACACAGTGTTTTTCTCATTTTCACGTGCTCACACACACATGTATACACTCAAACTCTCATAAGGCTCCTACCCACTCCTATGTTCTTTCCCTCTCTTTCTCATACACACACACACACACACACACACACACACACCTTCCAGGCCACTAGTGACATGGGTCATTCTGTGGCTTGATGTACTTATTTTGTATATTTTCTAGATTTCTTTAGCTTATTTACCCCTCATGATTCAGATCTAAACAGAATATACCAACTGTAATTTGTGCCCTTGAGAACAAAACTCTCTTCTCCATTTCATTGAAAATATAATTATGTTCCTCCAACTTAATATAAAATGCCTCCTATTTGTCTATTTTGTCTCCTGGATGAAATTCGAGGGGGGACTGGGGCACAGGGGATTCCACATCCCTCTCTCTGCCCCTGTAGCTGAACTATTCTGGATCTGCCCTGTGTTCAGGGACAAGTTCACCGCTTACACTGACAACTTTGTATCTCTAACTGGAATCGGCAACACTGCAGGGTGCAGGGATTGCTCTCCCACTGTCCCTGGGCTCATTCAGCCAGAGCCCCTGACCAGTGTGCTGAAGAGGAAGTAATGGGTGTCAGGACCTGGCCCAGTCTCCTAAGAGCTGGTGCCCAATCCTCAGCTTTCCCTATGGGACTCTGGATTCCAGAAGGCTCTAGAGGATTAAGCAGGGAATCTTGGCATAAGCTTTATTCATCATTTGAATAGAGAATAATGAGTTCATAATAATGAACTCATACATGAAGATTAATTAATTAAAACCCAACAAGTGTTTGCTTTTTTACTTAGGCCAATAATACCTCTATGGTCAAATATATGGGAATGCTTTATATCGAGCCTAACTGCTAATTAGTATGCATCTCGTCTTCTAATATTTAGGTAATATGATATAGTCCCAGTAGAATATTTTAAATTCATGTTGATATTTAATTAATACCAGTGGATGCCATTTTTGTTCCCCAAATCAAACATTTCTGGTGTAAGAGTTGGGCAAATAGGATTGCTTTGATTTATTTTTGGCTCTCCTCCATCCTGGTTAGAATTCTACTTCACATTTTTGGCTGTCTGTAAGAGCTGTGAATTATAAGAACTCAGGTTAGCTCCTTTCCATTGCAATTATGACTCATCAGTAAAAATGTTTTGTCTTAATGATTTATGGATCGATTACCCTCGCATAAAAGACTGCATTAGGTTATGATCATCTGTGATTATATCAGACACCGTGACAGCCTGCTTGGGCAACACAGTGACAGTTTCCAATTTTACCAAGTGATTGAATCATCTTTCACAGGAAGAATTGCCCTCCACATTGTCTGAGGAAAAATTAGAAAGGAAAGGAAAAAAAAAAAAAAGCTCTTATTCCGAGTTTCATCAATGTCTTTATTTGTGGGCTGTAGGTACAATTTGCTTTTTAATCACAGCCTATCAAAGATGGTTTCTATCTTATTTTATTAGATGGATTAATAACCTTATTAATACAAGTAAGAAAATCAGACTTTCATAGGGTGTTTGCTAATTACTCTTCACATAACTCATTCTTTTTTATGAACGATTTTTTTTTCTATGAATGTTCTTTTCTGTCCCTTGGCCCTGCAGCAGCTTATCCTGGTGTGGGCAGATCTTGCTTCACCTCTTCTGTGTGCTAAATCTATTTATGGATCCTCTAAGGCTACTTTCCTGCTGCAATGGCAAAATTAAGTTATTGCTCCAGAGATCGTACAGACTGCAAATCCTAGAACACTATCTTGTCTTTTACAGAAAATGTTTGCCAAGTCCTGGGGGTAGATAAAATTCGTGGTGGGGTTTGGAGTGGAAATGGATATTTATTAGAGTCACTCTATTTTCCAGTTATCATGAGATGACAAAAAGACTTCCCTCTATTGTCTTCCAAGTCTGTAAATCTTAATCCAAAACAGAAACCCTCTTTGCCATGGAGAGTGTTGTTCCCAATTCATTGAACTTTATTTCAAGTGAAGTGAAGAGCTAAATGTCTGTTGCCACCGTGACGAATGCCGTAGGAATTCTCAAAGAGATACAACAGAGACACCATCAGATGGTAGAGAATGTTGGAGGTTTGAATCCTGAGTCCATCTGGAGCCAGTACAGGAAGAAGGAGTTTTGATGCACATTCCTGGAGACAGGTTTGGAACATCTCTGGGCTGTGGGCAGGTGGTCCCATGCCACCTGCCCTGGAGAACAGGGTGCCTTGCCAGGGAGTGCTCCCCTCTGCCCACGCAATCCTACCCTAAGAAAAATGGCCTCATTCCCACATTTTCATGTTGTTACCTCTTCTTCCCTTCAAGTCATTTCTAACTATCTCACATTATTACCTCCTATTTTAGATGGTGCTGGATATTAGCAAAACATGAGTTTACATGGGGGTCTGGGAAGACTTACCCACTGACAGAAGGGACAGATGGTGGGGCCAGCAGGCCAGAGCTCACTCAAGCTGGAGAGAAGTGACTTGGTTCTATCATGTGCTGCCTGAAGAAAGCCTGAGAGGGTGAGTGTGGCGGGCTGGTTGAGGAAGGATGAGCCTGAGGGACAATGGGAACCTGGAGAGAACACGTAAGGGTGGTTGGAGATCTAACTTTGGACACTGTATGGAAAGAGGCCCACAGTCCTCACATTGCGGGGCTTAGGTGCAGGTGTTCTTCCGGTCCAGATGGGGGTGGGGTGGTGCGTCTGGGTTGGTGGCTCTGTGCCAGACCTTTGACAATAAACTAAGCTGCTGGGAAGTGCTCATCTTTTCCCAAGCATGTAGAAGACCTGTGGGCCCATCCAGGCTGCTGGGTTAGAAGGCGACAGTCACTCTTAGTGAACTCGTTTCCGGGGCTGCTCTAACAAGCTGCCATAAACTGTGTGATCAGAAGAACAGAATGGACACTCGCCGCTCTGGCAGCCAGGAGACCAACACTGAGGTGTTGGCAGGGTCGGTCCCGCCTTGCAGATTCTGCAGGACAATCTGCTGGGTCCTCTCCTTGTGTCTCCTGGCTGTCAGCTGTCGTTGGCCTTCTGCGATTGTAGACTCATCTCTCCAGTCTCTGCTCCGTCTTCTCATTGTGCTCTCCTCTGTGTGGGAGCCTGTGTCCAAATGTCCCTCTTTTATGAAGAAGCTGTGCCCACCTGAATCCAGGATGATCTCACCCTGATTTTGAAATATGTACAAAGATATTATTTCCAAATAAGGTCATATGGTTATGTGCTCATTGTTTTATTTTGAATTGTTGGGTTTCTTCCTTTTTAATTGGTGCATATTAACTATACAGAATAGTGATTTTTGCTGTGGCGTGTACTCAGCAGGGAGCCGGGCAGTTTCTCCCACAACCTTCAGCAAAGACCACACATGCTTTGTGGTTTGTGCAGGTTTCTCTCTGTGATTCTGCGTGGTCTGGGCGTCTCTCTCTTCTCCTGGTGACAATTCCTGTGTCTCTCTTTCCCTCGCTCTTTCTTCACTTCTTTCCCCTATGACTCCAGGGTTTGGTCAGAAGCAGCAGCTGGCTGGTCTCCTAGTCCTGCCCTCTTGGCTTTAGAGGGAGCAGGAGGAGCTGGTGTGGCTGAAACTCCAGGGCTTTTGCCAAGCCATTTCAACTCTGGCCGGAGGGTCGTGATCTCTGGTTTCAATGCTTATACGAGGAAATCCTGTGGTGGCAGGAAGCCTGCCGTTGCCCACCTGTGCAGGGGTGTGATTGGGTTTCTGAGCTCTAAGTTTGAAAAAGGATAAAGAAAGAAAAGTAGTAATTTAAAGAAGAAGGAGAAGAGGAGGAAGAGGGAGAGGGGGAGGAGAGGTGGGTGCAGGGGGCATCCACCGAGGCCTTGGGACCTGTGATGGCTTTGAGCCGCAAGGTGCACAGGAGCCAAGCATCCGTTAGCTCCCCACGAGGCGTTCGGGGTGCGAGGGCAGGGTTGGTTCAGCACTCCTGACGGTGCAGTAAGCCAGCTTCCCAGGCAAGGCCTGGTGGGACAGTGGGAGAAGTTGTGGCCTTGTCCTTGCGGATACGGAAGGACCTGCAACTCTGGGCCAATTTGTACTGGGGATCCCAAAGTTGGCGTCGGTGAGCTCTGCCTCTTGTTGGGAAAGAGTTGGGGACACCTCCTCCAGACCCTGCCCTTCATAGACGGAGCTAGTGGAGTGGGCTCCCAGGTGGCTGGGCTGGACAGGCCTGGGCCTCTGGCTCACTACTGCTCCCTGACGCTGGCTCCCTCTGGGGGCAGAGCTGGGGAGGCCGTGGAGTTGCAGCGGCTTCATCGCGATTCTTCAAAGCAACACTAAGCAAAGATTTTTCTAATTTTTTCAATCCTAGAATTTATTAGATGCCATGTGAAATAAAACACAAATCAAAACCAACCAAGCAAGAATCGAAACAAAACAAAAAACGCGACAACATACCAGTTCTTTTCCTGACCACGTCTGTTGAGGGCCACAGTCGTCCCTGGGCTGGGCCTCGATCAGAAGGACTTGGGCCCCGGCCCAGGCGCGCCAGGCCGGGTCTTCCATAGGCCACACTTCGGCGCTGGGCTCTTCCCTGTTCACTTGCCCTTACTGAGGGAATCCTGTTAGTTTCTTTTCCTCCGCTGACTAATATGCTTAAATTCAGCTGGTCACCACGTCTGATCTGAGGTCGCATGGGTGGAGCCAAAAGAGTCCCCCAGTGAGCAGCTCCCTGGTCTGAAAGGGCGGGGAAACAGCCCAAGGAGCATCACCGCAGAGGAGCCAATCAGCTGGCAGCTGGAAGTTTGCCC
>NW_025999968.1:57584459-57597003 GCF_001458135.2 Marmota marmota marmota
GAGGGGGGGGGCTTTGGCTGTGGCTCTCAACACACATCACCAAATGAAGTGAGCTTAATTGTATTAAAATTACATTTGGAAGACTAGATTCATGCAGAGGGGTTAGCTGATAGTGCCGGAGAGGTGACCAGACCCCTGAGTCAACTGGACCTGCTGACTCTACTTCCCTTTCCTCACCTGTGAAATGGGCAGGAAAGAGGAGGCTGCCCGCTAGGTCTTAGGGGAGGAAATCAGTCACACAGGACCTCAGTTCTTGGGGGTAAATACCTAGGAGCTGCATAGCTGGGTCAGACACTGGTTCTAATTTTAGTTTCTGAGACACCTCCATGCCGATTCCTTAGTGACTTACTAACTTACTTTCCCATCCACAGTGTAGAGGGTTCTTTTCTCCACTTTCTCACCAGCACTTATTCTGATTTGATTTGTGTTCCTGATGATTGCCGAGTCAGAGGGACCTCAGGGTGGCTTGGATTTCATCTCCCTGATGAGGACAGATGGTGAAAGTCTGTTGACACAGGTCTCCACGATTTCTAACTCTTCTTTGGAGCAGTGCTCATTTCCTTTGCCTGTTTACTGACTGGGCCACTTGGGGGGTTTTTTGAGCTGGGTGTCTTGAGTCTGGGTGTGTGTTCTGGATAGTCGTCCTCTGTTGGAGGAGGAGCTGGTAGATCTGCTCCCATTGGTGGACCGTCTGCTGTCTTGCTGTTGTTTTCCTTTGCTGAGCAGAAGGTTTTGGTTTGATGCCATCCCACTTTCGGTTCCTGGTATCATTTCCTGAGCTTTAGGAGTCCTATTCCGAAGTCGCTGCCTGTGCCTATAGGTTGGAGCATTTTCTTTCTGTTTTCTTCTAGCAGTTGCACATTTTCTTGTTTTGGATGCAAGTCTTCCATTCATTTTGAGTTGGCTTTTGTACAGGGTGAGAAATAGGGAACCAGTTTTCATTCTTCTACGTGTGATACCAAATTGCCTCAGCACCATTTATTAAAGAGATTATCTTTTCTTCAGTGTATGTTTTGGCAACTTTGTCAAGAATCAGGTGACTCATCAATGTTTTCAGCAGCTCAATTCACAATAGCTAAGCTATGGAACCAACCTAGGTGCCCTTGGATAGATGAATGGGTAAAGAAAATGTGGTATACATTCACAATGGTGTATTACTCAGCCATAAAGAAGAATGACTTTAATGACATTTTCAAGCAAATGGATAGACCTGGAGACTGTCAAGTAAGTGAAATAAGCCAGTCCCCCACACCAAAGTAAATGATTGTGCTGATATGTGGAAGCCAACCCACTATAAGGGAGAGGGGGAGAATAGAAGTTCAGAGGATTAAACAAAGGAGAATGAAGGGAAGGGAGTGGAAATGAAGGGATAGGAAAAGGAGAAACAGTGGTGAATCTGAAATAATTTTCCCATGTACCTACATGAATACAGCATAGTGAATACCACTGTCAGGTACATCCATTAGAATGGGCTCCTTGCTAGAACAAGATACACTCTATGCTTGCCATCTATCAAAATGGATTCTACTGTCATGTATAACTAAAAAGAACCAATAAAAAACCAGTAATCTAATTTAGTTAGAATTAGAATTTAATAATTCTTTTATGTGCTTCTCTTTACTCATCTAATGCTTAACTTCAGATATTTTCCTTGATTTTTTTTCTGCTTAATTCACTTTTTGTCCTTGCTTGATCAGGAGCCCCTGGAAGGCAGGAAACACGTGCTTTTCAGCCAAGGGCCTCATTCCACACCTGATGCTAACACAGGTATGTCCTCAATCTGGGCTGTGTTTGTTTTGAAGGCCTAGATTCAAACCAATTCTGACTCTGTAAAAATGTGGACAAGTCACCAAAACATATAAACAAACAAAGAATCAGGTGACTGGGGCTGTGTGGATTTGTCATGTATGGTCTTTGCTATGGTAAAGTAAGTTATTTTATTTTATTTATTCTTTTTCTTTTTTAAATTAATTTTATTATTTTAAATACACAACAGTGGAATGCATTATAATTCTTATTACACATAAGAATTTTAATATATATTTTGTATATAAAGTGTGTTCCTGAAATAAATTGAAGGGTATTGGTATTAGTTCTTCTTTAAAGGTCTTGTAGAACTCTGCTGTGTATCCATCTGGTCCTGGGCTTTTCTTGGTTGGTAAGCTTTTGATGGCTTCTTTTATTTCCTCACTTGATATTGGTTTGTTTATATTGTGCATATCTTCCTAACTCAATCTGGGCAAATCATATGACTTGAGAAATTTATCAATGCCTTCAATGTCTTCTATTTTATTGGAGTATAAGATTTCAAAATAATTTCTAGGTATCCTCTGTATTTCTGTAGTGTCTGTTGTGATATTATCTTTTTCATCACGTATGCTGGTAATCTGAGTTCTCTCTCTCCTTCTTTTCGTTAGCATAGCATGCCTAAAGGTCTATTCAGGAAAGAGAAAAAGAGGCAGTAATTCCAAACTCATTCTATGAGGCCAATATCACCCTGATCCCCAAACCAGGAAAAGACACATCAAAAAAAGAAAACTTCAGACCAATATCTCTAATGAACATAGATGCAAAAATTCTCAATAAAATTCTGGCAAATTAAATACAAAAACAATATCAGTTTTATTTAATTTTTCAAAGAACCAACTTTTTGTTTGTTCAATTTTTTCAATTGTTTCTTTTGTTTCAATTTCATTGATTTCAACTCTAATTTTACTTATTTCTTTCCTTCCACTGCTTTTGCTGTTGGTTTGTTCTTCTTTTTCTAGGGCTTTGAGATGTAGTGTGAGGTCATTTATTTGTTGACTTTTTCTTCTTTTAAGGAATGAACTCCATGCAATGAACTTTCCTCTTAGTACTACTTTCATAGTGTCCCAGAGATTTCAACATGTTGTGTCTATGTTCTCATTTACCTCTAAGAATTTTTAAATCTACTCCTTGATGTCTTCTGTAACCCATTGTTCATTCAGTAGCATATTGTTTTGTCTCCAGGTGATGGAGAAATTTTTATTTTTTATTTTGTCATTGATTTCCAATTTCATTCCATTATGATCTGATAAAATGCATGATAGTATCTCCACTTTTTGTATTTGCTAAGAGTTGCTTTGTGGCATAGTATATGGTCTATTTTAGAGAAGGATCCATGTGCTGCCAAGAAGAAAGTGTATCCACTTGATGCAGGTTGAAATATTCTGTATATGTCAGTTAATTCTAAGTTATTGTTTGTGTTATTGAGTTCTATAGTTTCTTTATCCACCTTTTGTTTGGAAGATCTATCCAGTGGTGACAGAGGTGTGTTAAAGTCACCCAAGATTATTGTATTGTGGTCAATTTGACTCTTAAAATTGAGAAGAATTTGTTTGATGAACATAGTTGCTCCATTGTTTGGGGCATATATATTTATGATTGTTATGTCTTGTTGGTGTATGTTCCCTTGAGAATGGATGTAATGCAATGATCATCTTTATCCCTTTTGATTAACCTTGGCTTAAAGTCTACTTTATTAGATTTGAGTATGGAAATCCCTGCTTGCTTCTGCAGTCCATGTGAGTGGTATGATTTTTCCAAACCTTTCACCTTCAGTCTATGTATGTCTTTTCCTATCAAATGAGTCTCCTGGAGGTAGCATATTGTTGGCTCTTTCTTTTTAATCCAATCTGCTAGCCTATGTCTTTTTATTGGTGAGTTTAAGCCATTAACATTTGGGGTCACTATTGAGACATGGCTTGTATTCCCAGCTTATTTGTTTATTTTTGTTATTTAAATTGACTTGATTTTCTTCTTTGATTAGTTTTTCCTTTAGGGTACTATCTCCCTCTGCTGATTTTCATTATTGTTTTTCATTTCCTCTTCATGGAATATTTTGCCAAGGATGTTTCATAGTGCCAGTTTTCTAGCTATAAATTCTTTTAACTTTTGTTTATCATGGAAGGTTTTTATTTTATCTTCAAATCTAAAGCTTAATTTTGCTGGATACAAGATTCTTGGTTGGCACCCATTTTCTTTCAGATTGATATATGTTGTTCCAGGATCTCCTAGCTTTCGATGTGTGTGTTGAAATATCTGCTGTTATCCTAATTGGTTTTCCCTTATATGTAATCTGATTCCTTTCTCTCATGGCTTTTAAAATTGTCTCCTTATTCTGTATTTTGGGCATTTTCATTATAATGTGCCTTGGTGTTGGTCTGTTGTGGTTTTGTACATTCGGTGTCCTGTAGGCTTCTTGAATTTGGATTTGCAATTCATTCTTTATGTTTGGAACATTTTTTGATATTATTTCATTGAATAGATTGTTCATTCCTTTGGTTTGGACCTCTATGCCTTCCTCTATCTTAATAACTGTTAAATTTGGTCTTTTTATGCTATCCCATATTTCTTGAATATTCTGCTCATGTTTTTTTTATCATTTTTGCTGTGTGGTCTATGTTCTTTTCAAGATGATTTATTTGATCTTCATTGTCTGATGTCCTATATTCTAAGTGGTCTACTCTGTTGGTGATGCTTTCATTTGAGTTTTTAATTTGGTTTTTTATTTCTTTCATTTCAAGGATTTCTGTTTTTGGTTTTTTTTGTTGTTGTTGTTTTGTTTTGTAGAACCCTTATCTCCCCGTTGAGGTGATATTTTGCTTCTTGGATTTGTTTATGTAGCTCATTATCTAAGTGATCTTTCACTGCCTGTATTTGTTCTCTTATGTCTTCTTTGAGATCCCAAAACATTTTAACCATGTATATCCTGAAATCTTCCTCTGAATTTTTTTCTGCTGTAGCTGTC
Source organism: Marmota marmota marmota (assembly GCF_001458135.2). Taxonomy (NCBI): domain Eukaryota; kingdom Metazoa; phylum Chordata; class Mammalia; order Rodentia; family Sciuridae; genus Marmota; species Marmota marmota. Next base: position 57,589,231 of record NW_025999968.1, read on the forward strand.
AATGCTTCTAATGATGTGTTGTCTTGATTTCTTTGTGGCACTTTCTTCCCTTGTCTCTTCATATTGCTCATGTGTCTTCCTTTCCAGCTCTGTGGGTCTGGTGTGTTATTGTTTTTACCCTATAGATTTGTATTGCTCTAATAGGCTTCCAAGATCTCTCCTTTGTGGGGAAAGACAATGTTAACATATCCCAATATCAACAATACATCACCTATGAACAAATTGTTGTTATTAAGACATTTACAGTTTAGTCTCAATGTCCAGAAATGTTGGATTCAATTATTATTTAAAATATATCAGTAGTCTGGTGGTGGACAATGAACTGGGGGTCAGGTGTAAGATGATATATTGAGGGGAGAAGATGTGAGGGTATAAAGTTAATATATCTTAGGAAATGTGAAGGGGAAATCTAGTGAAGAAGGTTAGTAGCAGGAGAATAGATAGGTGGTAATTTGGGGTAGACATTACTTGGGAAGACAGTAAAGTACATAAAACAAACACACATATGTTTTTAGAAAAATACAGGATGTTAAAATAGTATAATTTGGAGGGTGAAGAAAGAAGTTCTATAGGTCAGAGTTTAGCCAATTACAGTCGGATTCTGTGCTCAGAATCTCACAAGGACAAAACCAAGACATCTGCAGGACTGGGTTCTCAGGGGATCTGGTGAGGGACTTTCTTCCAAGCTCATTTGGATTGCTGGCAGAACTCAGTTCCTTGGGATTATAGGACTGAGGTTGCCAGTCCTTTGCTCATTGTGAGATAGTGTGCATAGCTCCCAGAAGCCACCAGAATCCATATTCCTAATTCAAAGCAGCAATGATTATGGTTTTCTGTCTCATACTTTGAATTCTCTGATTTCTGCTCCCAGCTGGAGAGAAGTCTCTGCTTTTAAGGGCTGTGGGATTACATTGGTCTCCTTGGATAAACCAGAATAATCTTCCAATTTTAAACTCCATGTGCTAAGTAGTAAAATAAAATAATGGGAACTAGATCAGCATATTCTTAGGTTCTGAGGAGTAGGTAGGACATCTCTAGGGGGCCAACTTGGAAATCATGTCTACAATACCATCCAAGTAAAATCTGTCATTTTCTCTTTATTTTATTATATTTTAAAATATTTTTAGTAATTTTATAATTACTCTGAATTAATCTTATACCTCTGCATTCATAAATTTTCAACCCTGTTTTTATCAGACATGTTAGGGTTATTGATGTTCCTAAGGTACTCAACATTTAACTGACGACCCCAGCAAACAGATTATAAACTAAAAGTTGATTTGATGACGGTGACTGCCACTTCTCTGTATGCTTCCTAGCAAGCATGGAAGGAAGAAATGATTGAGCTTTGCTTCTGGGGTTTACACTTTTCCTACATAATTTGGAAGGTTCATTAGGGTGAAATTTTATACATGGGTTAATAGACCATTTTTCTCAGCATGCCTGGGATCTGACCTGTCCCAAACTAATTGACATTTCCAGATTTCTGGTAACTAAATAAAAATAGTGGATGTAAGGGAGGAAGAGATCCCCCTCTGATATTCTTTAGTTCTTATATGGGCTTTTTAGTTGGATCTAGGAACCGAATTAATCAAAGGCAATTAGCAAGAGAAAAGTACACAGTTCTAGTAATTTTATGTGTAGATGAGAATTTTCACAAGGGGCCAAAGTCTGAAGAAATGAGCAAAGCCAGACACTTTTATACTTTTTGGAAAAAGGACAAGAATTTATGAAAGACTGGCAGGACCAATGGATCTTTGGACTTGGTAGTAAATTCTGGGGATGTCACTAAGAGACACATTGTGGGGACTTGAGAAGGCTAGTGGAAGATGTGGGTTACTTCAGTGAATTTATTTATTCCAGTTTACTACCATCCAAATGACCAGTCTAATGATGAAAGCCACTTTCCCACCTTGGTACCCAGAGGACACCCCTCTTCAAAGAATCTCTCCGGTGCATTGCATGTAGGAAAGACAGGCCAAGAGACCCGTCCTGTAGTTACAGTTCCTTGGGTGACTTCAGGGTGAAATAATTAATATGAACATGACATATTTGGAGATGGCTTGTCCTTAACTCCTCCAGTTAAGTCAACATAGTCTGTTCACATTCAGGCCACCTGGTCTTGTTCATGTGATGGGCCCATCCTGACATCCTCAACTGTAGGTGGCATCAGACCTTGCTTACACACGATAGAAATATGTTCCTCACTGGCTGGGAAGTCATTCTATTTTCAAATATATGAGAATAAATATTTCCTTTGAAACATGCTATGGGTTCAATGCATTTTTCTGATGGGAAGAACTTGTACATAAAAGGATGTCTGTGTTAACTTTCCCAACAGTGGAAATTATTTGTGAAAGAGGCTTTCATCTGGTGGATGAAAAATAATCTTGATTTGAACAAGGCCAAACATTTCTGTTTTCTCTTCTGCGATTCTGATCTTATATATTTTTCATATTTCATATTTATATATTTCATATTTATATATTTTATATAGATCGTGGGTTGTAACCACGATCTATATTGATATTATTAACATTTTTCTGTAATATTTCTGATACTCATTTTGTCTCATTCCGTTCCTTAACATTTTGTTTATGTTTTTTTGACATGTGTACATTTCAGATTTATTAATTTTTTCATTTGTGAGTTTTCAGTGTTTTTTATGCTCAGAAATTTACTTTTTTCATCTCAAGATTATATGTATTTTCTTGAGGCTTTTAATTATTTATATTTTTAAATAAATTAGGAATTTTCTTTAGAGTATAATAAGAATTTGGGGTTCAAAATTTTTCCTCTAAATATGTAGCCAGTTATTCTAGCTGACTTTATCTAATACTTATGTCTCTTTTTAATATGCAATTTTCAAACAATATTACATAACATGCTGAATTATCACTTGAGTATTCACTGTTTTGTCTGCTGATTCTTTAGTCAAAATCATTATTTATTAAATCATCATAACTTTATAAATATTTTCAAATATCTGGTAGAATATTAGAGTCTTTCTTCACTAAAGCTATTTTTTAAAAATTTCTGTTATTTTTTTCCAGATGAACTTGAGAACCAGCCTCTAAATTCCATTTAAAAAATTCAGTTGCATTGAACTGGAGAGGGAATTAATGCTTTGATACTTTGAGTCATTTCATCCAGAAGCGTGAAGAATCTATGCAGTGTTTTCATGTCTTTTTTGTAAAGTTTTAAAGATTTCTTTATATGAGTTCCATACATGCCTTATAAATTTGCATTAACCAATTTCTTAGTAAGTCACTTTGTTTTTGTTAGTATTGGGACTGAAATTTTTTCCCAATCATGTTTGTAACTGGTGACTAACCACACAGAGGAAAGCAGTTGATTTTTAGAAATTGTTTGTATTGTGTGCTTATCTTGGCCTTTTAGTTATTTATTAATGAGAGAGAGATGGGGAGGGGAGGGAGGAAATGATTCTTGCTCTTCTGTTGCACATGAGCGAAAGAATGATCCTGGAGATTTGCTACTATAGAATGATTTCTGCTTTTAGGCAGAAATGAATGCTATTTGATTCTCTAATTTCAAGTCCCCATTTATTTCCTCATTCGGTTATTTATTTTTTAATTGCCCACATTGTTAGCATCTGTGGTGGACGGGATGATGGTCCCCCAGCACGTCCTGCCTCATTCCAGGAACCTGTGAATGTGTACTTCACTTAGCAAAACAGATCTTTTACCCAGGTACCCTTCACCCGGGATTCTCTGAGGGTTCCATTTTATGTAATAACTACAGTACAATATCAAAACCAGTACATTGACAACCAGGTACAATATGTGCATGTAGTTCTATGTCACACAGAACTGCTCCATCAGCACGAAGACCTCCTTTAATTTATAGTTGGGTCCCCACACTCCCTCCCTCACCCCTCTCCCTGGGCAAACACTGATCTGTTCTTCATGACTTCAGTTTTCTTTTCTTTTCTCCCCTTCCTTCTTTCTTTCCTTCCTTCCTCCCTTTTCTTTTTTGGTATCAGGGATTGAACCCAGGTGCACTCAACCCCTGAGCCTCCTCCCCAGACCTTTTATTTTACTTATAGACAGGGTCTCACTGAGTTGCTTTAGGGCCTCATTAAGTTGCTGAGGCTGGCTTTGAACACACGATCCTCCTGCCTTAGTCTCCCAAGCTGCTGAGATTACAAGCAGGCGCCACAGCGCCTGGCCTCTTTAATTTTCTTATTTCAAGAATATTACATAAATGAAATGGGAGCACACGGCTTTTTCCACTTGGCACCGTGCCCTTGGATCTGGGCACTGCTGTTCCTTGCTGGCGAGCGTTGTGTGGTTTGGTTATGCTGCAGCTTGCTTCACCACTCACCACCTGTGGGACATGTTCTCGGGTCTAGTTTAGGGCTGTTCCAAATAAAACCCACATGAAAATTCATGTACATGTTTTTGTGTTGACACATTTTCACTTATCTAGGATAAATGCCCAGTCCGGGGAGTGCTATTGATGGGCTGCATTGCAAGGTTGAGTATGTTCAGTGTGTTAGAAAACAAACAAAGAGAAACCTGCCCCAGTCCAGGGTGGCTGCACAATTTCACATTCCACGTTTGGCGTTGAGAGACCCAGCTTCTTCATTTCTGTTTTAGTCAGCTTTTGTGTTTTGTTTTCTATGACCAAAAGACCTGACAAGAACAACGTAGAAGAGGAAGAGTTTATTTGGGGCTCAGGGCTTCCGAGGTCTCCATCTATAGAAGGACGACTGCATTGCTCTGTGCCCCAGCGAGGCAGGACATCATGGAGGAAGCGTGTGATGGAGAAAGCTGCTCAGGACCTGGCACTGGGAAGCAGTGAGCCCCACTCACCAGAGCAAGATATAAGCCCCAAAGGCACACCCCAGTGACCCACGTCCTCCAGACACCCCTACCTGCCTACCGTCAACACCCATTTAATCCATATCCAGCGGATTAATCCATGGATTATGTTACAGCTCTCATGATTTAATCATTTTGCCTCTGCTAATTCTTGCATTGTCTCTTACCTGAGCTTTTGGGGGACACTTCATATCCATAACAACATAACAACATCCTTGCTAGCATTTAGAGTTGACATTTTTTTTTTAATGTGAGCTGTTCTGATAGGTACATAGTGATATCTCATCCTGGCTTTAATTTGCATTTCTCTGGCAGCTAATGATATTGAACATTTTGTCACATACTTATTTGCCACCTGTAATCTGGGGAAATGTCTGTGTCTCTGCCTATTTTTTGAATTGATTTTTTTTCATGGAGAATTCTTTATGTGTTCTGAGTAGGTGCTTTTGTGAGCTATGTGGTTTGCAAATACCTTTCTCCCAGACGGCAGCTCTTGGCATCCTTTTAATGGGGACTTTCACAGAACACGTATTTTGAATTTTAAAGAGTCCATTTGCAAATGTATTATTTAGTCACTGTGCTTTGGACACCACATTGTGTTCTTGCCGCGCCCTAGGTGATAAAGGTTTCTGCTCTGTTATTTCATAACAGTTTGGTGATTTTACATTTCACCTTCTAATCTGTGGTCCATCTCCATCCAGTTCGCTTTTGAACAAGGCGTGCGTGTTGGTTGTGATCCATTGTCATTGGCCACCGAGACCCAGCTGCTCCAGCACCATCTGTCCTCCCTTGAATTGCTTTTGTGCCTTATTGAAACTTTTGAGTTTTTCCTCTTCTAGGGCACCACGCCCTGATAGGAGCAGTCAGGACCTTGGGGCAAATGTTCCATCCCCTGAGGAGCCAGGTTGAGGCTCAGAGGCTGTTTGCATTTTTTCTTGTTGCTGCTCAGTGTGACCTGAGAGAACCTCCTCACCTCAGGGACAAGGTACTACCAAAGCTCAACACAATGGCAATTTACTGGCAGACTCAGCAGAGGGAGAAAAAGGGAGAATCAGCGTCATTCTTTTCTTACCAAAATACTGGCACATTGTTGAGCCAGCGCTCAGGATGCAGCTTAAACCAGTGAGCCCCCTTCTGCAGTAACAAGGCTACATTAATAACTGGCCTGGAAAAGAGAACTGGGATTTGAACACGGCTCTTGCCCTAAGATCTCCCCAGAGGGTGACAGAAGCAGGTGACTCTGTCCCTTTTTGTGCTATGTATGAAGTCAAACTCATCAGCAGGATGCACTTGGTTGGCTTGAGTCATGGGACTCTGGGTTTTCGTGTGGTGAGATGTGACCACTTGAACTTTCTGTTTGGGAAATCATCCCTTCAAATCAGGCTGTGGGTGCCTTCCTCTCTCTTGAATGCATTCCCTGATCTGGCCTTGGGACATAGAATCATGGCATAGTGTCAGTGTTTTCCAAAATGAAATGCCTCTAGGCTCTCTGATGAGGGATTTGACTGAATATAAAACAAAATGGTGACCAGCAAGCTGACGGGGTCCAACAGCCCAATCTGCTCCATGGAAACCATCACTGGCCTCTTTCTCAGATCAAGAGTGAATATCAGTTCAGATTCAAATATGAATCTGAAGGATGCAAAAGGAGGAAACAGATCATAAGGACAGCTTCTCGGGTTGATCTGCAAGAGCCCAGCTCACTGTCATGGGCACCTGGGGCGTTGTGCTCACCTTCATGAATAGTTGGTGAAGTCACATTGGACTTCTGCTCCACTGTATCTCTCGCACCTTTTATGTGTTCACCAGATTTGCCAAATTCATTCCGTGAGCTGATGAGCAGACTGCAGACCACAGGGAGAAGGATATTAGTGCAAAGGGAGAAGTCATAGCCTTTGAAGATCACATTAGGCTCTTGAAAAGGATAAAGGGTTACTGAAAATATTTTAAAATCAGTGTGGCTCTGAGAGCGAAGCTTCAAAGGGGAGGCTTGAATCTGTGCCTAAAACGTTAAAACCAGTTGTCTTGGTCACCATCCCTGTTTTCGACTGATCGCAGCTCATTCAGCTATAGAACAGGTAATTTCAGGCTGCCATTCGCCTGCGTCTCGCAGACAAATTACTCAGGCTCAGTGCTAAAGAACCCGCGGAAACTGCTTCTTGGAGCCTACTCCTATCAGAACATACACCGAGCCTGGAGCGGCCGAATTCCGGCTCCCGGAACTGCTCTGGCCCAGGGCTAAAGAACCCGAGGAAACTGCTTCTCGGTCCGGGTCCTGCTGAATACTGTGGAGGTAAATACCAACCGAGCCTTCATAGGCAGTGGCAACAGGATTGAGACGGGGCTTGTGAGGGCCGGTCAGGACTCACCCGTTGCTTTGGTCACCCAGCAAAGGGAACGAAATGCTGCCATTTGTGTGGGATACCAACATGGCAGAAATCTGACGTCATCAGAAAGCGGCGGAGGAGAGAACTTCATCGATACCAGCAGCGACAGAAACAGTTGGTCTCCTGGTAAAGAAAGTGAGTCACATACACCCGAGTCTCTCTCACTTTGTCATCAAGCCAGAGGGGCAGAGCAGAGCCGCCGCCCGCGCCCAAAACAGGCCCAGCGACCCGCCGGCGTGATAGTCACATCACCCCAATTAGAGTAGGGGCAGAGCAGAGCCGCCACCCGTGCCCACAAGGTAGGCAGACCTGTGACCGACCGGCAGGACAGGCCCAGCGGACCGCGGGCGTGGTAGTCACGTCACCCCAATTGGAGTAGGGGCAGAGCAGAGCCGCCGCCCGCACCTGCAAGGTAGGCAGACCTGCGACCGACCGGCAGAACAGGCCCAGGGATCCGCGGGTGTGGCAGACACGTCACCCTAATTGGAGTAGAGGCAGAGCAGAGCCGCTGCCCGCGCCCAGAACAGGCCCAGCAACCCGCC